>NC_091258.1:55011974-55114474 GCF_042477335.2 Ovis canadensis | reverse complement strand
TTCTGCACAAATCACTCTGGTGGTGTAACTTAGAGTGTCCCAATCCCCTTTGGACCCTGGCCTTTGTAACTGGGCCATCACTCACTTAGTTTCACCTTATCTTAAATAAATGTAACCAGAAGGGACTTGTTCGGCTCGCCACCTCTTGAGTGATGTGAATTATTTATACGATCTTCATACGCATTCGTTAAACTGCACACAGCCAAGTGGAGAGAAGCTGTTTGTCTCTTGTTCAGCCAGAAGGGTAAGACCACAAGGTCGGGGTGTGTAGCAAGAGCATCCAGGAGGCTCTCCCTGGCTGGGTCGTGTAGAGGAAGGATCAGTTCTTGTCTTTGTCAGGCTCCTGGTCGGCTGAGCTTCCAAGGGAGTTACTGAAGCTGCCAGCACGGGGAGGAGGAGATGGAGACGTGGGTCCAGCCCACATCTTGCCTGGCCTGTAGCAATAAGCCCTGCAAAGCAGGCTCTAAAATACAGCCTCCCGGCCAGCAGAAAAGCATATAACTAAGAAAAGGCTTCCTGGGTGGCTCAGACTGTAAAGAATTCACCTACAATGCCAGAGACCTGGGTTTGATCCCTGGATTGGGAAGATCCCCTGGAAGAGGGCATGGCAACCCACGCCAGTAGTCTCAGCTGGAGAATCCCCGTGGGTAGAGGAGTCTGGCGGGCCACAGTCCATGGGACTGCAAAGAGTCGGACATGACTGAGTGAAAAGGAGATGCTAAAGAAGACTGACGCTCCAGGGGCGTTTCCTAGAGATAAAATCAGTCTGGGGTGATCACCAAGACAAAAGCATGTTTCTGGTGAATTGGACATTCTGGTTAATGAAGCTTTAGCATGTGGCATTGAGAAAAGAATGAGATTAGGAGTTGACAGTGCTAGGTGAGAGCTGTTCAGCCTCTCTGGACTTCATCCACCCACGTTCCTCATTGCCCAACTCCCACAATTGCCATGAACAAGAAATAAATGCAAAAATGTGTTCTAAGCTCTGAGATCCTCCGTAATCATCAGCTAGACATTGATGCAAATTTCAAACAACAAAACAGAAAACCTTTGCATAAAGATGTTCCTTTCTCATTAGAATCCGGAGGTATTTCCCCAAGCTGCCAGCCTTCACTCTGAGCAGTAGTTCAGTTCAGTTCAGTCTCTTAGTCGTGTCTGACTTTTTGTGACCCCGTGAATCGCAGCACACCAGGCCTCCCTGTCCATCACCAACTCCTGGAGTTCACTCAAACTCACGTCCATTGAGTTGGTGATGCCATCAACCATCTCATCCTCTGTCGTCCCCTTCTTCTTCTGCCCCCAATCTCTCCCAGCATCAGAGTGTTTTCCAATGAGTCAACTCTTTGCATGAGGTGGCCAAAGGATTGGAGTTTCAGCCTTAGCATCACTCCTTCCAAAGAACACCCAGGACTGATCTCCTCTAGAATGGACTGGCTGGATCTCCTTGCAGTCCAAGGGACTCTCAAGAGTCTTCCCCAACATCACAGTTCAAAAACATCAATTCTTTGGCTCTCAGCTTTCTTCACAGTCCGACTCTCACATCCATACATGACCACTGGAAAAACCATAGCCTTGACTAGATGGACCTTTGCTGGCAAAGTAATGTCTCTGCTTTTGAATATGCAATCTAGTTTGGTCATAACTTTCCTTCCAAGGACTAAGCATCTTTTAATCTTATGGCAGCAATCACCATCTGCAGTGATTTTGGAGCCCCCCAAAATAAAGTCTGACACTGTTTCCACTGTTTCCCCATCTATTTGCCATGAAGTGATGGGATCTCAGTAATCAATGCAAAGAAATAGAGGAAAACAATAGAATGGGAAAGACTAGAGATCTCTTCAAGAAAATTAAAGATACCAAGGGAACATTTCATGCAAAGATGGGCTCGATAAAGGACAGAAATGGTATGGACCTAACAGAAGCCGAAGATATTAAGAAGAAGTGGCAAGAATACACAGAAGAACTGTACAAAAAAGATCTTCACAACCAAGATAATCACAATGGTGTGATCACTCACCTAGAGCCAGACATCCTGGTATGTGAAGTCAAGTGGGCCTTAGAAAGCATCACTATGAACAAAGCTAGTGGAGGTGATGGAATTCCAGTTGAGCAGTAGTTAGGGCCGTGTAAATTTCCTGGGTGTTTGAGATTTATTTGGAATTTGAGTTTAACAGGAACTTGTTCTGTTTTGCATGGGGCAATGAATATTCAACCTGGAAAGGAAACTAAGGCCAAGAGACAAAGAACTTACAAATGGATTAAGTATGTTGGGATCCTGCTGGAATTTACCACGGGGCAACACTCTCTGTACCAGACATCCTAAACTCTGCTGTCTGCAGGAGCCTTGCGAGTGACCTTAGAAGCAAGATGAACCTGGCAGGAACAGGTCAAGTAAGTAAATGTCCCATAAAAGAGGCTTCTGCCATCCACCTCACTGGGGTTACAGCTCTCTGAGATCCGATCTAGTCTTTATGAGAAGCGTGAGATCCTACTTCTCATAAGAAATCTCCTGTATTTCAACCATATTCAACTTTGAAAACATTAGTAACACTATGCAGATCAAATGCAGCTCACCAGAAGTTTGCATCCCACCCTCCAACCATGAATTTGCTACTTATTTTTGTTCCTAGAGTTTTGAGTACTAACACTCTTATAGTCATTCTTGATTCAGTGTCACTTCCAGATAAAGAAATCAGCTTGTCCCAGTTTGCCCAGAACTTTCTCAATTTTAGCACTGGAAATCCCAGGTCCTTGGAACCCTTCAGTCCCCATCCAACTGGGAGCAGCTGGTCACCCTGCTGCCTAAGAGAGGTCAATATGTTCAGCTGATTGTTTCTGGAAAATGTTGACTCACCTGTTCTGGCATGAACGTTATCTGTGGCATCAGACTGAAGCTGGATTAAATCCCCTTTCTATCACTTACCACCTGGATGAGACTTTGGACACGTGCCTCAACTTTTCAGAGGCTACGATCCTTGTATATAAAAGCCAATAGTAACAGCATCTATCTCCCAGACTGTTGAAATTATGTGGGATGCTGACCATGCAATGGCAAGCCAAATACAGATAGTCATTAACACCAGTGAATGTTGGTGGTATGAGAATGTTGTTCCTGACCGCTGATCAGAAACTCTGGACCTTCTGGGTTGTCCTCTGAAAGCTGCTTGCCCATCTCATCTTTGGCTCTTTGGCCATGTCCTCTGAGGTTCAGCATCTAGAGTGTCTGTGATACTGGATTAGGAAAGCAGGCTTTACCTGCCCATGAACTCCTGTGAAGGGCTTTGCTCAGTAGAAAAGACCTTGGTCTCCCATACGCACTTGGCTATTTGAGGGACTTCACCCTGTTCCTGTAGGAGCTGGACCAAGTCAGGGTGCTGACCCCAAAGTGAAAGTTCTGCCTATACCCTCTTCTTGCTCCCTGGAAACTTTGAGGAGAGATGGCTGGTCAACAGGCCTGCTGACAACTTGTACTCTCTCTCCCCTGTTAAGGTAAATTGAAGTTACAGGAAATTTCTCCCACGGCTTCCAATAGGTTTGCCATAAGTACTCTGCCTTAGAATATGATGTTACAGACTCTGGACAAAGAGAAGAGAGAGTAATATTTTTGTGTGTGTTTGTTTCCTGACAAACATCAGGTCTGTCATATCAAGGCTTCCCATTGACCGAAGGTTGTTCTTAACAGCTTTCTATGATGTAACTCTTAGCCCCCCAGATCTACCAGTTAAAAAAGGGGAAATGTCATGGAGATTCACTCCATTTCTAAGGAGTGATTTGGGGCTGTTGGATCTGTATTATAGGGCTTTCAAACTCAGTATTGAATAAATTTCAAAGACCCCAGGAGACAGAAATGGCTCCAAAGAGATTTTCCCCATGGTCCCAAGATCTGTAAATCGAGATAATTCTACACATTGCTGCCCGAGTATGGAAATTACCAACAAAAGAAATTAAGAGCAGGAACCCCGTGATTAGACTAATGCATTGATCAAGGCGTTCTTCTCTGTTTCACTGCCGGCACGGCACATAAATAACATGTGGGCAATTACCGTGAGTAAATTATATGTGTTTTATAACCTTTCATGAACATTTTTCCTTAAAAAACAAAACAAAACAAAACAAAAATATTCCTCAGGAGAATTGAGTATCAGAGAAAAGAGTGAAATAATTTTTCAAATTTGTTATGGGTGTGAGAATGGAGTGGGGCCAGGTGGGCGCTGCTCTGTCACTGGGGTTGCGCTGGAGTTTGGCTTCCTAGGTGGATATTCAGTGAACCTGGAGCTCTCTCCTTCCACATGGTCTTTTCCCCAAGCTTCACAATGCACCCTCTTTTGTACTATCTGTTTCTTCCTTTCCTTTTCCTCTCTGTGTCTCTGTCTCCCTTGACCTCGAGACCAAGATCTCTCCTTTTCACTTGAGAGTAAGACTTTTCCAATCCCAGCACATGGCACTGGCATCCTAGTCGATGGTCAGTGGATCACAGGGGTGGGGAGCAAGGCCACTGCTTACATCTTTCAGCTGCTGCTTGGGCGTTTGATGCTGCTGTTGCATTTGAATGAATGCCACTTGCAGAAAGGAACTTCCTAATGGGCTGGCTAAACAGCCCAGAGCCAGGACTCTCTCACTGAGCAGTGTTGCCCTGCAATGGACCAGCACAGCCCACCATTCCATCCACCAATACAGAGAAGGGTCCCAAGGAGGCCACTGTGCCAGCAATTCACTCTGCTTTGGAGCATGTGGGGATCAGCATTTCAGAGGATGCCCATTCTTTTTGAACCACTGGTCCAATCTGTATCCTGTTTTTGCTCCCTCCATGACAGCCTCAAGAATGCATCCACTTCATCTCTCCAAAACTTTTCTGCCATGACCACGGCACTAGACTTAGTCCTGGCTCTCATACAGCTTGCTGCTTAGTAGGGGAGACAGAAGTACCAACACACACTGTCATACATCATCAAGTGTTGGGTGGGCCCTGTGCCCTTGCAGAGCCTCTAACTATGCCTCCTGGCATCTGGGGAGGTTTTTTGCAGGTGGTCACATCTGAGTTGAGATTTACAAGTTGAGTTAGGATATTCCTATTCCTCATCCAAACAAAGAAACAAATGAAAAATAGAGGAAAGTCCACTGTGACTCTTCCAGCCCATGGCTTCCTCCTCCATGCTATGCTTCTGCTCTGACCAAGTGCCAGCAGCCTTGCTTTCTACCCTCCTTGCTGGCTGGGGACCTTGCACTTCCGGGCAATGCTCTTGGGTCACTGACACCAGAGATCCCAAGAATGGGGAGGATCAAAGCTTCCCCTACAAGCCAAGGCAGGCTTAGTGCCAAAATGATCTGAGGTCTTTCTGTAAATGAAAGCTTTCACACCACTTGTCTCATCATTTTAAAATATTTGACCAATTTGGGCACAATGTAACCACTACTAAACATTCAGAGGCCACCCCATCGGTTGGATCTACGGCTGTCATTGACACCAGAAGTCTTCCCTGAGCCCTGGCAACTCTCCTGAAGGTATGGGCTTCAGAACTAGGTGGATCTGGGTTCCAATTCCAGTATTACTTCTCCCTATATATATAATTGTGACACCTTTCTAAGCTTCTGGTCCCCCTTCCATGAGAAGGTGTGAGCAAATGTATAGCTCAATGTGATATCAAGTTCAGTCATATCAATAAAGCTCCTAGTCTGGCTTCTGGAACATAGTGGATGACCAGTACATGGATGCAAATTCCCTTCATCCTTCTTTACTGTGCATGCAAATTGCCCTCTCTCTCTCTTTGGGATGAGACTAGACTCGTGAAGAAAACCAGCAGGCAGTGGCTGGGGATCTGCCAGAACTTCATGAAGACATCCCTGCGTACCACCACCTCCCAGCCCTGTGGGTGCTGGCTTTCCATTTCACCTCTAGAGACGGAGGACGCCACCTGGGATGGACAGAGCACCCATTTTTTGGTCATCTTTCCTATTGCAGCATCTTTTGAGGTCCTTAGTGTGAGAAGAAGTCATTTGCTCTCACGACTTAGAATCTACACTTGCCTCAGCTACGGAGGGCAGGATGCTCTTACGTTCTCAGCCTCTCGGCATCTCCCCAGGCATCTGCCTCCCTTCCTCAGAAGGACCTTTGCTGCCTTTCTGAGGTAGAGTCCAGAGCTCAGCCTTCTCACTTCTCTCTGTGCATTCTGGCTGACTGCACCAAAATATAAAAATCTTGATTTAAGTATTTTTGTATTCAAGGATCATACGCAAGTATTCATTTGAAGGTTCAGTGGCATTTTGAAATGAGAACATCATATATAAAGATGTCAGCGATGGAGCCTCCCACTGTGAGGTTGAAAGAGAGAGAGGAACAAAATGAATAGAGGAGTTCCTGGGATCCAAGAAATTTTAACACCTCATTATTTAGATTACCCTACACATAATTTTCCAATATTTGGTATTATAGACTTTTGAAGGTATTGGTTAAAATTACTTCATGCCTGACATCAATTTAGTCTTATTCATTATCTAGCTAAAATAAAACCTTAAAAATAGCTGATTAGAGTAAGTAAGCAATTTTCTGATAAATGCAAATTTCCCACTATTTCTAAAGGAGCGCTCACAGCAAACAGAAATAGAAGGGCCAGGGGGGAATGGTCCTCCAGTGTTTCAGCATCCTGTCTTGGAGCAATGTGGATTCGGAGATGCTCCTGGTGCTTGCAGGATTTGATTGCGTTTAGAATGCACTCAGCTCTCCTCATCACCTCCTGCCTTCATGATGGACTGAACACTGCAGTGTTCGTGGAGTGGTCTTCTCGTGTATTCATGGCCTCAACTGCTGCTTCCAGTTTGTGAGCCCATGAACCATAGGATGGATATGTCCCAGTGGTTGAGTGTAAACAGATGGATCTCCACGTCTGATCTGGGCAGTTACTTGGAGGGCTCCTTCCCCAGCCACACAAGGTACCCAATCTTACCTTCTCGAAACTCACGACTCCTCAGCCTGGTTGGACCCCAAACTCAACACCACTGGCCTGCTCCTCCAACTCACAAATCTGCACCTGGCACCTGCCTGCCTAGCACCTATAGAAGTCGTCTACAGGAGATGCTCACTCTGGGATGATGTGGTCTAAAAGCAGGAGAAACCATCGCCCCAGACAGACTCAGTGACTAAAGTCAGCCTTGATCTGCCTGTGGGCCCTCATGGACATGAGCAGCTGAGCCCACACATGTGGTCATCACTTGGAGAATCTGGTGAGGCTTGCACTACACACAAGCAATTTCAGCTCAGGGTCTCCAAAGGTCTCTGGATTTCCCTACAGAGATGTATTCTTTAGAGTGACATTTTCTGCAACGCCCCTAATGCCGCGTCTAGTTGTTCCCCCAGCCATCTTTCCTGGCCCTGCCCTGTGAGTCTGGGCTGCTTTCCGGATCTGACACTGTTGCTCCACCGTCTCATCTGCTTTCCTATGATAAATGAGAGTGTGCTGCAGCCCAGTTCTGACCAGGGGTGCGGTGCTCAGGGGTCCACCCAAGGACAAAAAGGCAACAAGACAGCCACATGTGTGGTTAAAATATGGAAATAGGGCTAGTTTTCTGGTTGGCAAAGAGGCCCCAGGGGTCCCCCACCACCCTGGTCACCCTAGCCACCATCCAGACCCCTGAATCACAATCAAGAAACCCAACAGACCGTGACTAGCAGGTTCCAATGGCCTGCATCCATTTTGTTTGTAAAATAGAAGCTGCTAAACATTTTGGATAACAGCCCTCCCCGCTCCAGGCTTCCCAGGTGGCTCAGTAGTGAAGAATCTGCCTGCCAATGCAGGAGACACCAGAGGTGTGAGTTTAATCCCTGGGTCCAGAATATTCCCTGGAAGAGGAAACGGCAACCCACTCCAGTATTCTTGCCTAGAGAATCCCATGGACAGAGGAGCCTGGCAGGCTACAGTCCATGGGGTTGCATAGGGTCAGACACAACTGAGGACAGAACGGCATCAGCCTTCTCTTTCCAAAGAAAGGAAAAAGGTCTTCCTTTGGTACTTCACCCCTCCCCCCAGGAATCCACGACCCAACATCCCACCTCCCAGGGAGTGAAGTTTAGGACGGGTCTGTGTTGAGAAGTGGACAATTGTCCACTTTGATAGTCATGAAAGTGAAAGTGATCGTTGCTCAGTCGTGTCCAACTCTTTGCCACCCAGGGACTGTAGCCTGCTAGGCTCCTCTGTCCATGGGATTTTTTTCAGCAAGAATACTGGAGTAGGTAACCCTTCACTTCTCCAGGGGATCTTCCCTGACCCAGGAATCAAACCCAAGTCTCCTGCATTGCAGGCAGATTTTTTACTGTCTGAGCCACCAGGGAAGCCCATTGTCCACATTAGATGAGTCTAACCTTGTACCTCACCTTGGGCAAAAGATAAGTCTCATCTGCAGAATGACCAGCAGATGTCAAGCTGACCACTGTACTCACCAGCCTTCACCAGAGGGGCTAAGGGTGGCCATGACTCCATACATGGCCAGTCATGCTGGGGACCAGCGCAGCGGATGACCTCGTTACTCCCCTCCCCCATCACTGTCTCCCTGCAGGCACTACAGACTTGTACTTTCCTCACCCTTTCCTTAGGTCCTTGCTGGTTGTAGAATAACCTCACCATTTTTGCCTCCAAAGTGTCAGCCTATGAAAAACGTTATATGCTTGAAATCTCTAGAACTGTTTCTTTCAAACAATTGGCTCTGCTATTTGGAAGCTCCTTAGCTTAGAATCTATCCCCTACTTCTTTCTCTGAATATCTCTGCTACAGCAGCTCCTTCATCAGATTAGCAAGGATGAGAGGCTCCAGTTTTCAGAGCTGAGGATCAAGGCCAAGGTGGAGGGAAGGGCGTGTGTGACCTTGTGAAGAGGTGTTGGCCAAGATACACAGGTTCCTCTTTCTCCCCTGGCATCTTATTCTTTTCCTTCTTTGGGGAATTGGCCATTCTCCCTTCCCCATGTCTTGAAGGTTGAGAGAGAACCAAAGACATCCTCTTCAGCACAAATCTTGCATTACCTTGAGCAACTTCATCTTCCAATGTCTTCCCACCAAAAGCAAATCCCCAGCCAACCACTGGTCCTAGCTTTCCAGCACCGCTTTTCAGAAGAATTTAACATGCCCACAGCCAGTGCCATCACCTTGACCACCATGATCCTGCCCACTGCTTCTTCTGGCTTTTGCTCAGTGTACCCAGCGCTTGCATTCTTGGCCTGGTCAGTCCTACCAACCACTCTGCCCTCAGCTTCTTCCTAGTATCCTCCCCCGCTTCCCTTCTTCCCAATTCAAGGCCCATCCCTTCACTCCACCTGCCCACCAATCCTTGATCTAGCTCATTTCAAATTTCCCTACTCTCCTCAAACTCCTGACCATGCCATCTATGTATTTGCTCTCACAAAGTGATGCTGCAAAATATCTTATAGAAAACAGAAGTCATCAAAAGAGAACCCCTTCAGTTTTCTGTCATCTTAGTCTCAAGAGTTAACTCTTATCTTTTTATTCCCCTTCTCTTCCATTGTGATGGAAGAAGTGCCCCTCTACCTGCCTAGAGTGAACACCTCCACCTGTACCTATGATTCCATTCCCTCCCTCCTCATCAGGCTTTCTCTCCATGCCTCACCCCTCCACCCTCTATTTCATCCCTGCCTTCAATGACTCCTTTCTGGGAGCCTTGGAGCAAGTTCAAATCCTATCTTTCCCACATAAAGTAAATACTGTCCCCAAATCTCTACCCCCTCCAGCTCCTCCCCACTGTTATTCTTTACCCCTCCCCATTCCCATTTCCATTCTGTGCTTTCCTCCAAGGGTGATTGGGTGTTACTTGAGCAAGTGCGTCTTAATTTGTGCAAATGGTATCTCATTAATTATCTTTTTCTGCTTTTGACTGTTATTGCTGAGCCCTGTGCTTTTACACCTGTGCCTGTTGTCCCATGATCGCATAGTCTGCGACTTCTACTGCTGCGTGGTACCCCAAGGTGGACATCCACCAGGTGGCACACCTTTTGCCCCCCAGAGATGGATGTCCAAGTTACTTCCAGTTCCCCATGCTCTAAGCAAGCCTGCAGTGGACACCTTTGCTGAGGGCGTACTGTTGGACCTCTGTGAGAATTTCTTAGAGACGTGTACTGAAGAGCAGAATTGCTGGGTCAGAGATGATGCAGATTGTCATTTTGACTCACTTCCACCAGAGTGTTTTCCAAAGCACTTGCTCTGGTCCACATCCCCACTCACTCACCATCAGAGTTCCTGTAACCACACATCCTGCCAGTGGTTAGCATCACCCAGCTGCCTAACTTACACCGATCCAATAGATGCAAAGAGGCATCTCCTTATTGTTTTAATCAGCATTTTTCTGACTGCTCACAAGTCTGACCATCTCTTTAAACTTTTTTTAGCACTTTGGATTTCTCCTTTTGTAAATTGCCTGTTTCACACTCCTTGTCTCTTTCGGGGGATGTTTCTTCTTTACTTGCGGGCATTTTACCTATATCCCCTTGTTGATCAAAGAAACTGCAAATATCTTTTCCTGATCTGTCATTTGTCTCCCTACTTTGTTCACAGTTTTTTAAATTGATGATAAATCGATCTATAGTCACTGTCACGTCACCTCTCTGGTTGACCCTGGAACACACCTTTGCTTACTTGTTTGTACAAAGGACACCTCCTTCACATGTCAGTTTTGAGGATTCAAGGAGATGGTGCATGTATTAATAAGTCAGATGGCAAAGTTCAAGAAGAACAGTGGGTGTAATGGTCATAATGTTAGGACTATTGGCTTTTCATGGGGGTTTATGGGCTTTTCAATGGCATAAGTGAGATAGTAGCTAATCAGATGCTACATCAACCTGTTACATGCTCTTTCTCTAACCAGAACCATCCTCAGTGCTGGGTAACTCAGCAGCCCCAGGTGGCGGTGACTTCACCTGAACCATGCAATGCACACAACCAATATATTTTCCAAATGTCTATCACAAAAGGACATCTCCCCCAAGGACTGTTCATACTTACTATGAGCTGCTGAGACTGGAACGTATGATCCTGCTGAGAGTTTTGGAAAGTTCCAAACCCATCCCGAAAGCCTTTGGTGTGTGGGTGCCTCCTCATCTGTCTCTGCAGATCAGATGAGCAGTGACACTCCTTCTTTAGGAGAAATGACTTCAAAAGGCATCTGGATGGGACCTCCCTGAGCTGCATTAAAGTGAGTCAGAATCACACACATTTCATGTCTCCCCCGAACACAGACTTGGAAATTAAAGGCAGAAATCTTTGTCAAAATGCATCGTGGCTGAGATAAGAGACAAGAGGCCACTATAAGATAGTTGAGCTGTTTTAACAGAGCTAATTTCATCCGAGAGAGCAGAGGTCTTCACGTAGAAGAGGAGGCCCTGAACACCAGGCAGGTCCCCTAGAGTTGTCTCCCACTGCCAGAGGAAAGAGCCCTCCATCAGGCCCTGACTAGGGTCTGCTCTAGGTGAAACCAACCAGCATTTTTCTGCTCTTCCAGACCGTGGAAATCTTTACTCTCCAAGGCCCCTCTATTGCTTCTCAGGGAGCAGAGCTGGCTCCATTTCATTTAGCCCCTCAGGTGGAAAGTGGTCACCCTATCCATCTACTTCAGTCAGCAGATGGGGAAACTGAAGCCATGAACGGAAGTGAGTGCCTTCAATGGAGCACAGCTGGTCAGTAGGGAATTCAGCTAGAGAACCCAGGTTTTTGTTTTTTTTTTCTTCCACTTATGAAGAGAACTCCCAAGAGGAGACTTCAGGGACAAAGTCTTAACCTTGTCAGCTGTTTATGTTCTGAAGAAGCTCCTGAGGACTCAGCTACAGCAAAGGATGAGCCAGGAACAGGACCATCTCCAGACACGATGGAGAACACAGTCTCCGGTGGCCCCTGGCTGAGGTGGCACAGCAGGAAAGAAACGTGTCTGCAGCCACCTCTCTCCCCGTGCTTTCTGGGAGGGAGGCACGGCCCCAAGCCATCTTTCATACCCTACCTCACCTTGTGAGATGGAGTGCAAGTGGCAGGGCTGAAATTCGAAACAATTCTGCTGAAAAATAAAGCTGGACCTCTTCCTAACATCACAAATCAAGGTAAGATGGAAGTGGATTAAAGACTTAACTATCAGAATTACATCCATAGAACTGGTGTGAGTTATCTGCTGCTGAGTAACAAGTTACTCCCATACGGAATGGCTTAAAACACATGCATTTTCCTCCCTGTGGGAAACTTCAGTGGACTTTAGCTGGGTCTTCTACTTCAGGGTCTTTCCTGACTGAATTTGAGATGTCACCAGAGCTGCAAACATCAAGTCTAGACTGAGGAAGAATCTACTTCTAAGCTCATATGAGTATTGGCAAAATTCATTTCTTCACTGATAGCTAGCCCGCAGTCCCCAGTTCCTCGCTGGCGATTGGCTAGGACTTTTGGTTTCTTGTAACAGAGGGCCCTCCAAAATGCTGCTTCCTTCATCAGCAGAGTCTCCCAGTAGATTGTCATGATCTTTCACAATATAATCAAGGACTGACATCTCATAAATTTTGCTTAGAAGTGAGACACTAAGTTCAGCCCAACCTCCAGGGAGGGAGATTTCACAACCCTGTGAATACCAGGAGACTGGGACCATTGGGGGGGGGGGGTCTTAATAGCCTTCCTATCACAGAATCAAAGAAAAAGAAATAAACACTGTTCAACTGAAGATACTATGAACAGTTAATAGACACTGATGGAATGAGAGGAGATTATGGTTCCAAAACCGACAAGGAATTCCTATAAATTAACAAGAAGAGGATAGCAGCCCCAGAAGGAAAGAAAAAAAAGTACAAAGGCTATAAATAGTCAACTTGCAGAGAGATTAAAAAGGCTAATTAATAAGCACATAAAGAGATGCTCACATTTATTAGTAATTAGAAAAATGCCATTAAAGCAAGATAGCACCTCACACCTTTTTGACTGGCAAATAGACGGCTGGATAATGCCGTGTGTTGGCAAGCACATGGGACTCTTGGCGCTGCTGGTGGCAGTGAAGAGGTGCAACTGGTCCCACCTACTTGATCTGAATATGTGTAATACATGTGCACACCCTGACCCAGCGACTCTGCTGCTGGACATATATCCCAAAGAAACCCTTGCCTACACTCCAAAGGACGCTCCTTACAACAGTGCAGCCTGACCGCAACCTGGGTACCCTCTCCATGGATGAGCATTGTTATCCAGAGGACAACAGGACCAGAAGCATCAGACTGTGTGTTTACAGGGCAGCACGGGTCAGACTCGCGCTGCTTCGGGAAGCAGAATGAAATGAATAACGGGATCTTTTACGTAACTTAAAATACATGCAAACCAAATGCAAATGCACACGCAACAGTTTCGTACAGAAGAAGGAGTAATGTAAGGGCTGAAGGGGAATAAACACACAGCAAGAAAGGGGTCACGTACAAGCCAGTGATAATAAAGCTCTAAAGGGCAGGAAAGTGAGGACTTCCCCCTCTGTCTCTGAGGAGGGGAAAACGCAAACAAAATAGAACAAAAATTCTGCACAGCTGCCGAGTCCATTCTGTAGAGTGCTGTACTCCGCTGTAGGCAAGCACCCGATTTAGTTTGGTTGATCTGGGTGCCGCGCCAGCTCTTTTGATCCCAGTACTCTTTTTTGACAGGAGACCTACTAATAACTGTTAGAATTTGTGCTTCTTGGCATTGCTCTGGAAAAAATAGTTTATGATAAATCAACCCACTGACATTGCCTTCTTTTTACTGCTCCAGGAGATCTGTGTGTGTTTACTTTTGTGTGAGTGTGTGTGTGTGTGTGTGTGTATAGCCAAATGGTGATGATCGCTCCTGGGAATTAATGACTCTCTAGATTGATGCATTTTTTTTTTAAGAATTGCTCAAAGGGTTAATTTGGCCAGCATTAACTCTTCCATGGTTTGTAACTGTCTCCTATGACACTAAATTATTTCTCTATTTTTATCTTTTCCTATTTTTTCAAATAGCATCTTCAAATAGCAAATAGTGATCAAGACTGGACACTAAATAATTAAACTTTTGGTTAAACACAAAAATAGAAGGTGTGAGGTCTGATGTATGGGACACACACACACACACACACACACACACACGCCATTCAGCTTCCCAATGAGGTTCTAACTTCCAATATTATCAGCACCTGGCAGGATGAGACTATTTTATGTAAATGGATTCATTATTATTAATTTCTGCTGATGCTGAACGATTTATGAACTGTTTTTCGAATGTAGAAAAGTGGTTCATGAATCAGAAGGAAAAATGTTCCCCAAAACTGGCATCGATAAATAACGACTTTTATTCATGGATCCCGCCCATGGTGTCTTTTATCTTCAGCCAGGATAGAATGGAAATTACCAAATCACTGCAGGGCTGGGGGTCGGGGACAAACAAGAAAGCGAGAGTCAAAAAATCGGAGAGGTGGTTCCTGAGACAGCACCAGCGGGTGGTGGGTGGGAACGGCTGCCTTTACCCTCCTGGGGCTTCTCCTCCCTGGGGCTTCTCCTCCCTGGGGCCAGCTCCTCCTTTATCTTCTCCCTCTCATTCCCCTGGAATTATGCTCTGGATTAAATCCACTGCCCACTTGTCCAACTGTACCCGGGAGCCAGCATCAAGTCTTTTAAAAACAATCTTCACTGGATTCGTTGTCTCAAGACAGAGCACTGCAGAGACTCATACAAAGCTGAGTGACAGCTAAAGGTGCCAAGTCCAGGCCTTTTGTCTGGAGAGACTGCTTTGGACCTAGCAGGTAAGGACAAGAACTAGAGACTGTTTACTACGTACTACTTGATTTCATAGGACCCAAAGTAAGCAGCCACCGGAGTTCTTTGGCACCTGCTCTACAGTATTATTTCCAGGTTCTGCCAGTTAGAAAGGACTTTAGATCCTGCTGACTGCACCTTAGGTATTTCAGGTCTGATAACCTGCAAGGCAGGTGGGCAAGGCTTTCCCAGCATGGGGAGAGAGGGGATCTGAGGATGTTCCTGGAGCACTGAGATCTCTCTCATCTGGAAAGAGATGCCCAAGTGACTGGACATCTTCTATTGCCTTTACTCGAGATGTTGTTGCTCTGGTTATTGAGTCTCTTGAGTCATGTCTGACTCTTTGCAACCCCATGGACTGCAGCGCACGAGGCTTCCCTGCCCCTCACCATCTCCCAGAATTTGCTCAAACTCATGTGCACTGAGTCAATGATACCATCCAACCATCTCATCCTCTGCCACTCCCTTCTCCTCCTGCCCTCAATCTTTCCCAGCACTGGGATCTTTTCCAGTGAGTCAGCTCTTCGTATCAGGTGGCCAAGTATCGGAGTTTCAGCTCCAACTCCAAGTATTGGAGTTTCAGCTCCAACCTCAGTCCTTCCAATGAGTATTCAGAGTTGATTTCCTTTAGGATTGACTGGCTTAATCTCCTCGCTGTCCAAGGGACTCGTAAGAGCCTTCTCCAGCACCACATTTCAAAAGCACCAATTCTTCAGTGCTCAGCTTTCTCACATCCGTACATGACTACTGGAAAAACCACAGATTTGACTAGATGGACCTTTGTCGGCAAAGTGATGTCTCTGCTTTTTAATAAGCTATCTAATTTTGTCATAGCATTTCTTCCAAGGAGCAAGAGTCGTTTAATTTCATGGCTGCAGTCACCATCCACAGTGATTTTGGAGCCCAAGAAAATAAAGTCTGTCACTGTTTTCATTTTTCCCCATCTATTTGCCATGAAGTGATAAGACCAGATGCCATGATCTTAGCTTTTTGAATGTTAAGTTTTAAGCCAGCTTTTTCACTCTCACCTTCATTAAGAGGTTCTTTAGTTTCTCTTCGCTTTTGGCCATTCGAGTGGTGATATCTGCATATCTGAGGTTATCAATATTCCTCCCAGCAATCTTGATTTCAGTTTGATGAAGCTCAGCTGGGATGGGTTTCTCTGGAGGCTCAGAGGGTAAAGCATCTGCCTGCAATGCAGGAGACCTAGGTTACATCCCCAGGTCAGGAGGATCCCCTGGAGAAGGAAATGACAAGCCACTCCAGTACTCCTGCCTGGAAAATTCCATGGATGGAGAAGCCTGGTAGGCTAGAGTCCATGGGATCTCAGAGTCGCACACGACTGAGCAACTTCACGTCTCAGTTGGGATGGCACTTCACAAGTCCTCCCAGGATGTGTGAGTCCACTGGCTGTCTGAACCACGCTCCAGAGGAGAGAAATCAAGGTCTCAGTCACTGAAAGAAGCCTGAAGTTACAGGGGAGTTAGCACTTTTGAGACTGATGCCAACACGCATCCACTTGGGCAGTATGGGGATCAGAGAGAGAAAAGCCACCCGTGAAGCAGCAGCCCATCTACCTGCAGCTCCTTCAGTCAGCTCTGCCCAGAAATGAGCATGAAATGGGACCCTGAATGTGCAGTCCTTCCTGGCTGTTCTTCACACATGTCTCTCCTTGGGTGGCCATCTCATGGCGTGTGTTTCTCATGCTTTAAAACACGCATTTTTAATATAACACCACTTAATCTAGTATTTAGAGGCAGAGATCTGCTTCAGGGCCTGAAAATAAATAAACTGGAAAAACGGGTTGTTGAAGTTGTGGAAGCTCCCACAGCCATCTCTAAAAGGATGCCTCACCAGCCAGACAGACTTCCATCTCCAGACAGCACATGGCATCGCAGCCAAGGTCAGTTGGTTTTCTAGATTAACAAACTCCTGCCTCCTGATCCTGCTGTGAATGAATAGTCCAGGAAAGTGCCTTAAAGTAAATAAATAAATAATTTTACTGTTTTGTTTTATAATCATTCATCAGTGCACCATTTCTGGGCAGCACATAAATATCACTCTCCTTATTCAAAGGAAAAGAAACTGAAGTTTAAAGACAACAATATGTTATCCTATCCAACAATAAATTATCCTACAATAATGTGAGAAGAATTTAAAACCGAGTCAAGATGAAAACTTTCCATTTCTGCATCTTTCTTCCAGAAATGTAGCCAGTCAGTCATTGAACACCTTCTGTGTCCCAGGGCCACAGAAACAGCCATGTGCAAGACCCAAAAAAGCCCCTATTTGTCCCCAAGAAGTTTGGATTCTAAGGGGAGGAGATAACTATAATAAAATGCCATAATGAAATGATACTGGATGATGGAGAGGCAAATATTTTTCTAGAAAATGGCAAGGTCAGAGAAGTCATCTCTGAGAAACAGATTCAGTGGGGGAAAAAACGGATGTGGCAATGGGAAGAGCTGGGAAAGAATTCAGATAGAAGGACCAGAGTGGATACGAGCATGACACATTCGAGAGACAAGCAGTCCGAACCTGGACATGGCAGAGAGAAGGGCAGAGAGAGGGGCGTCTAGAAAAGCAAATTGAGCCAAGTCCTGTAGCACCTATGGAGAGGTATTGGAATTTCATTCCAAATGCCATGGGATACTTTGTTAAATGAGTGACTAGGAAGACTCATTTCAATTACTTCATTACCACAAAACTCCATTGAAGAAAGCACACTTTAAAAAATGCAAAGAAACATATTTTCTCCACCTATTGGCAAACCCAGTCCTCAAGGAGGCAAGAGTGGATTGGCTGTCACTGGGAGCTGAGTAAATCACCTGCGGCCTGTAAGCCTCTCCTCTGGCCTATCTGCTCCAACATAAGCCGGACCTCTTTGCTACTCGGGACACCGACGGTTGTCCAACTCTGAAGAAGTAGAGCTTGAAAGAAAAGGCATTTGGGAATTAAATATATGCTTCAATCAGTTGAACTTTTATACAGATTGACTGCAGTGAAAAATGAGAGCTTTGTGTAATCCAATAGAGTAAAATCAAATGCCCCAAATAAATAAATAGTTGCCTTTTTTTATTAGCTTTCCATCACCCCTGGATGCATTTGTGAGTTGCATTGTGTCACTCTCTCTTCATTAGCAACGTTGCCTCTGAAAGCTGTACTGTTGATTTGAGCTCAGCAATCAGGCTTAAATGTACCAATATATATTGTTCTAAAGTGTATATTTTTTCTGTCTCCAAAAGACATAGTGACTACTCCTTTTATGGGAAACCAGTTATTAATCCAGTAAGTCTGCATGAATCAATATCTTTGTGAAATGACACCATGTTCAAGTTATTTTATGTTATGTTGATGGTTAGCTAATTTTGGAATGGAGACATTTCTTCGAGAAATAGACATAGCATAATTTAGTGGTGAAAACGTCAATCACTATAGGTTGTATGTCTTTGTCCAGGCAGAAGTGGGCAGATTTATGGAAGGAAATGCAGCTATATATTCCTTGCGGCACTCTGACCTAAAACATCCATTTTGCTTATAATTTTGTTTGGCAAAATGACATCAACGGCAATCACTAACAGAGAGACAATGCCAAAAGCCATTGTTTCTGGACTCTGATTCAATAGCCTGACTGCAGGACAATATGGCAACAACTTCAACAAGACACTGACATGATGATGCTTTCTCTGCTGACTAATTTACAGAGGAAAATCTGCATGGGACTAAGCAATCTGCAAGATTTAGTCTGGGAACACACTGCAGAATAACAGCTTTTTCCTAGTATCTAACATCCCACAGAGAAGGGTGTGGTCCTTGGATTCCCTGAGGTTCTGCCTGAGAGATCTTCCTCAAGGCAGTTCTCTTTCCCCTGTTTTTCCCATGCCACTGGTGCTTAAGGCCAAAGCAACAGGTTTGGGAAGGAGAAAAGGGGGGATCCAATGAACAAAGGAGGGGAGGGACAAGGAAACAAGAATGTAGGGAGACGCAGACTTTGTAATAACTGCTGACAGGTTGGACAAAGAAAATTCATAAGCACATCTGGGTTAAACGTCATTTAGATACTAAAGTGGGACAAAATGTTTAACTGAACTATGGGCAAGATGGTAACCCGGGAACATATTTCCATTCTAAGTGAAACAAGAGCATGCTCATTTAACCATGATAAGGAATTTCTCCGCTAAGCCAATAATCACCATCAAAATTAAGACTAGAATAATAAAGACATTTGTGGTAAACGATTCGATCAGTGGCCCCGATGAGTCAGACCTCCCAGTTCCAGGCCCTCCCACATTGACTCTGGGCTTGGCCACGTCACTTGCTTTGGCTATCAGCTCGTCAGCAACCATGAATCAAACGCGAGACTGCACGTTGGGGCTGCCCTGTTGGACCACGGCTGCTTATGAAATAATAATAATGGATAATATCTAAGTACAACTGTATTTGAAAGGTTAAAACATTTGACACATGTAATTTATCCTCATGTAGCCCTCTGAATTATTAATGTTACAATGCCCATTTTGTAGGTGAGAAAACTGAGGTACAAAGGTACAAAGAAGCAAGTGACTTGCTCAGCATCATATAATGGATGAGTGCTGAGCCAGATGCAAGCAAGGCTGGATGGGGTCTGAGTCCGGGGAACTGCCTGATTCAGAGCAAGGAGCGAACTGTGAATCACCATCCTTACTGCGCTTTCCCTGGCAACTCTCCTGCCCACGCCACCCAAACAAGTGTGAAAACTTAATTGCTCTTAAGCCAGGAAACCTGGGAGTGTTTCACTATTTCTGGACTCTGGTCCTTTCCTCAACGCTCTCTGTTTCCATGGGGCCTTATTCATAGTGCTCCAAAAGACCACATCAGAACATTGGCCACAAAAAGAAACTTTAAGGATGAGTAGACATATATGGCTGCTAAAGATGCAAAGATGAAGATTTGAGAGCTCTGGCCTGAGAGTTCTGAGATGTCTTGGGACACCCAAGATTTTGCAGTTAGGGGTAAAACAGATTTTCACTTCTGCCTAATAGAACATACTGAAGTGAGATCTGGGCCCCTCTTGGCCTTCCTTTCCCCAGAGCAGGTAGCTGCTCCTGGACTGTGGTCCCACAGGGACTCTGAGGATTCAGACGCATCATCACATCCTAGACAGGAGTGTTCTCTCTGGCTCATTCTGGTTCAAAGCTCCGCCTCACCTCCCTCCCACTTTGTAAAGCTGCTCACACACTTTAGGCACTCCAGAAATCAGAAAGACGATACGGGATGCGGAGACACCAAGAAAGAAGACCATCCCGAAGACCTCGAGAACACAGGGTGGCCAAGTCAAGGGCAAGTGCTGGTTTTCATCTGCTACTGTCTCCCGCGGCCCTGGAGAAAGATCTCCTGGCACAGGATCTCCAACAGGGCACACGGCACCTCCTGCTGTCTGGAGGAGAAAATGAGGGGCAGGGCTGCAATGAGACTTGCTTCACCTTGTATCCAGGTGGAGCTAAGAGCAGCTGGGGTCGGGGGTGGGGGTGGCAGTCATGGACACGTGGCAGAGGGGCTGGCTGGAGGCTGGAGTGGAAGGCAGAGCAGCTGGTGACCCGCCTTCCTACCCTCCAACACGATCTTAACTCCCTTACCACTTTCCTGCCAACAAAGTTCTACCAGTACTCTACAGACTGACAGCATCCATCCCCATAGAGATACTGAATCAAATGTCACCTACTGGAGGCAAAGCCGCTGTTGCTGACATTTAGTGATCACAGCGCAGGGAGTTGCAGGAGGAGGAACGGGCTGAGGGAGAGAGCGGGGTGGGGAGGGGGCGCCTCCTCTCTCCGGTCTGATGTCTCCACCTGCGGGGCAGGAAACCTTCATCTCAACTTGTCCAGGATTCACAGTTCAAACACTGGAGCCAGAGCAAAGTCAGAAATACAATTCAGCGGCAGGGCCCCACTGTCCCAAGAGCTTTCTCCCAAGCCTGAGCATCTATGGGACTCATGACTCCATTCATGGATGACAGTCATTTCCTGGAGAAAGTGGGGAGTGGAAGGATTGCTCCCAACCAGCTCACACAGAAGCTGTCTTCCTTTGCCCCACGTGAAGGCATTTAAAGACACCCATCAGTCCAAGGCACCCCTGACCTTCACCACTCGACTCCTTGGCTCCAGCAGGTGGGAGGTTTCAATTCCAGCAAAAAAGTATCTCCCTATTTTCTCAAAGACACTCAGAAAGCCCTGAGGGTAGGGTGACCTGGTATTTCTCAGGATGCCTGTCCAGCCTCCTTTGCCCCACGAGTGTCCATCTGAAGGGAGAATAGACGAAGTCTTGCAGGCATCTGATCTCAATGCCGCTCAGATGCACTGCCCTCCTTTCCTCTCTTTGGGTTTCTTGCATGAAATGTTCTCCATCCCAGGTAGGAAAACCATTTCCCTGCAAAATGTAAAATCTATTGCTGAGCACTGCAACGAGAATTAACCTTGATTACCGCAGTAATTTCCTAATCAAAACTGGAGACCTGCTAATCAAGCTGGAATTGCCAGCTGCTTGATTTTTATAGTAACATAACCAAAATTGAGCATTTGGTAAACAAGGGGTGTGGCTGTGGTGGGGAGACTGCAAGAAAGCGAGGCAGGGCCAGGGTCTGCAGGGCTGTACAGAGGTCGACCTTCATCCATTGACCTGTTGGGAGGTGTGGCAGGAACAGACGGGAGAAAATGCCAAAACCACTCCTGAATGGGACAGGACAGCCCATGGAGACACGCACGAGGGGTGAAGTGGGGGCAAAACCAGATTCTTCACATTCGTCTTGTCTCGGGTTGTGTGGTGAGTTCCAGAATCCAGGCCTTAGATGAGGACTCTAGTGTGGATACTGATGTAGGAGGTCATCCCAGAAAGCACAAGCGGGGAAGCAGGGAAGGGAGGCAGGTCATGCAGGAGGGTCTGAGGGCAGGTTGCTGCCGTGGGCAATGGGCAGGCCAGATGAGAGCGACAGGGACCCTGTGTAGATGAGACACAAGTTGGTCCTGCCCAAGAGGTAAGGGCTGTTCCTGGGAGTGTAGGCTCCCTGGCATTCCAGGATGTCTCACCTGCAGATACAGGTAGGGTCCTATAGCAGGCACGGCTTGCTTTAAGAACACTGCCTGAGAGCTTCCTTGAGGATGCAAAATTGATGCGGATGGAGGTCCTGCCAATGTTTACTGCACCATGTCGCTCTTTCCCAACTTTCACCTCCGTAAGAGACCTTAGCCTCTCTGAGAAGCACCTTTTGGGAAGAAAGCACCAAGCTCCCTCACATGTCTCTGCTCATGTAGCACGCTCACTCTGCTGGGGATGTGGGGACAGGGTCAGCTAAGGAGCCTCCCCCGAACCGAGGGATGTGTGTGTGCCCAGAGCATATTTCCTTTCTGCCCCAGCACCACCTTCTCTGCTCTGCTCTTCAGTTTCTACTTCTATCTTTTCCTGCTAAATGGAAGGCTGGATTGCATCCTTCTCTGCATTCTGCAAGTCTAGAAGAACCCCTGGGACACAGTGCATTCTGAATAAATTCTTGCTGGTCAGAGTTGAGAAATGAGCCTGGCTAAGAAACTGTAGGGGCAGCCTCGTTGGTTGTAGAAGCCCTTTCCCTTGAGTGATCTACTCCACCCTCAGACAGCCCACCAGACAGGAAAGGCAGGCAGGATTATAACGCACATCACACACAGGAGAAAACAGAAAACCTGAACTCAGGCTAGGCGCAGCTACTTGGGACATCCACTCAATGGCCTTGAAATCCTAGGAAGCTGAGCTGAGAACTGGAGGGAGACATTCTGACTTGGAGCTACAGACGCTGCCTGAAGCCACAGACTGTGTGACTGTGACTCCAGCCTGGGATTTCTGGCTCTGAGGACCATATCCATCTCTCTTCCCGATGTCAGCTTGGTGAACAGCGTGGCAGGTAAGGGTCTGCACCCCAGAATTCATCGTGCCCTGCTCTGTATCCTAGGTTCTCAGTAAGTATTTAATAGTTAACAGTGGCAATCGAGGACGCTTGTATTTAGCACCTCTCCCTGAAGGCAGCTTTCTGGGTTGCTATGCGGGAAGCAGGCAACACGGGGGAAACACGGGGGGCGAGAAAGTCTATCCAGGGGCCCGGGAGAGACGATGACAGGGTGAATGAAGGGAAGAGGCGGTGAGCACAAGCAAGGGCATGGAAGGACAGCGAGGATAGAGAACACCATCGCCACACATCACCACCCCCAGCCTGTACTCGCCCAGGCCTGCCTCAAGGGGGCTCAAGCTGTCCCAAGTCCCCACCAGGGATCCTAAAAGAAAGCATGCATGAGAGTCATAAATTGGAGCCTCCACGAGGAGCTGGCCCTGGAGGAGAGAGCGAAGGGAGAACCAACCATTAGAGGAGAGGCTTGGCCTGAGGAGTGAGCCTGTGACAGTCAGAGGCGATGGGCTGCTGTCTTGAATGTAGCAAAGGTGGCTGAGGAAGACTAGAAAAGTCTGACGGAGCCCTTAAAACAGAAGTTGCATTTGAGGGATTTGGGGGTGTCCTCTCTGCCTAGAGTATCTCTGCCTAGAATATCTTCTTCCAAGAAGTCAGGGAAGAAACTCCTCTGAGCCCTAACCCACTCTTGATGCCATGGAGCTGTGGATAAGGAGAGACTCACCATCCAGTGGAGGGCAGGGGGGTCCAGAAAAAAATTCCGTCTGCTGCTCACAGTCTGCTCCAAGTGCTGGAGATGGCAGGAGCCTTCCCAGGAGCCTCCCAAAGCCTAGGTGATGTGCGTTCTATACAGGTAATCTGTTCCATAAACATGACTTCAACAGTATCCACTAGGGAGGTTGCAGACTGTCCTCTGAGTCATCAGATTCCGATGGAGCTCATAACAATGCACCTAGTGGACCCAAAGCTTTTACTATGCCTAAGCCTTTGACTGTGTGGATCACAATAAACTGTGGAAAATTCTGAAAGAGATGGGAATACCAGACCACCTGACCTGCCTCTTGAGAAATCTGTATGCAGGTCAGGAAGCAACAGTTAGAACTGGACATGGAACAACAGACTGGTTCCAAATAGGAAGAGTACGTCAAGGCTGTATATTGTCACCCTGCTTATTTAACTTATATGCAGAGTACATCATGAGAAATGCTGGGCTGGAAGAAGCACAAGCTGGAATCAAGATTGCTGGGAGAAATATCAATAACCTCAGATATGCAGATGACACCACCCTTATGGCAGAAAGTGAAGAGGAACTAAAAAGCCTCTTGATGAAAGTGAAAGAGGAGAGTGAAAAAGTTGGCTTAAAGCTCAACATTCAGAAAACGAAGATCATGGCATCTGGTCCCATCACTTCATGGGAAATAGATGGGGAAACAGTGGAAACAGTGTCAGACTTTATTTTGGGGGGCTCCAAAATCACTGCAGATGATGACTGCAGCCATGAAATTAAAAGACGCTTACTCCTTGGAAGGAAAGTTATGACCAACCTAGATAGCATATTCAAAAGCAGAGACATTACTTTGCCAACAAAGGTCCATTGAGTCAAGGCTATGGTTTTTCCAGTGGTCATGTATGGATGTGAGAGTTGGATTGTGAAGAAGGCTGAGCACTAAAGAATTGATGCTTTTGAACTGTGATGTTGGAGAAGACTCTTGAGAGTCCCCTGGACTGCAAGGAGATCCAACCAGTCCATTCTAAAGGAGATCAGTCCTGGGTGTTCTTTGGAAGGAATGATGCTAAAGCTGAAACTCCAGTACTTTGGCCACCTCATGAGAAGAGTTGACTCATTGGAAAAGACTCTGATGCTGGGAGGGACTGGGGGAAGGAGAAGGGGACGACAGAGGATGAGATGGCTGGATGGCATCACGGACTCAATGGACGTGAGTCTGAGTGAACTCCAGGAGATGGTGATGGACATGGAGGCCTGGCGTGCTGCAATTCATGGGGTCGCAAAGAGTCGGACACGACTGAGTGACTGAACTGAACTGAGTGGACCCAAGAGCTTCCCTGGTGACTCAGTGATAAAGAATCTGGCTACAGTGCAGGAGGTGCAGGTTTGATCCCTGGGTTGGGAAGATCCCCTGAAGCAGGATATGGCAACCCACTCCAGTATTCTTGCCTGGAGAATCCCATAGGACAGAGGAGACTGGTGAGCTATAGCCCATAGGATTGCAAAGAGTCAGACATGACATGACTGAAGCGACTTCACACACACATACATGTAGCTTCCAGACACTTCCCTTGCATTCAGGGGACATGTATGGTGCTTGTGTCTGGGAGGTTGTTGTTTTTACTGTCCTCATTCTCTCCATAAATATGATTGGATGCTTCCCTGTTACTTAGAGGTGAATGATACATCTTACATCTGCTTACTCCATACTTACCCATTTCCCTGGTGATGGTCAATCTGATTAATCTCAGCCTTTGTTATTGCTGTACCAAGCTACCGTAAGCGTCCTTCCACGTGACTCTTTGGGCAAAGATTCAGTCAAGTGTACACCCAGAGGTAGAGAGGCTGGAAGGGCAGAGGGTCTGCATATCTTATTAGTCATCCTAGAGGTGGCCAGTTTGCTCTAAGAGTTCGTACAATGAGTATTCCTGCTCAGTTCCCACATCCTCCTAGCCTTTCATGTTGTCAGATTGAAAAGTTTGGCCAATTTAGACCAGAGAATGCTGTTTAATTTTGTGTGTCCTGGACAACTGGTGAAACTGAGCAGCTCTTGGTTTTGAGAAGAGTCGACTCCAATGAGTCAACTCTTCTTTGATGAATCCACCAGATTTCATCTAAGAAGTCTTAGCTTTGACCCATTGAGATGTTTGTGTCTTTGCTATCTATCTGTAGTTATTTATGTGGTTGGATGCACACCTACTCTGGATTTGAATGCTTCTAGTTATGTTAGATGCTACAAGTAATGGAGATCTTCCCTCCACACACACCCCAACTTCTCTTTCTTTCTCCTCCTTATTTTGGGAAAATCCAGGTACTGCTGAGAAAATATCTCTACTTGTGGCACATTCTGGGGACTTCTTCCTACCTCACCTTCGCAAAGCGAAAAGCCCCAGGCTTGGAACTGCTGCTTAAGAAGAGAAATAACTCTTGTCATCTGCTTCCTTGGAGCTTTGTGCTTAATCAAAGGCATGAATTCTGATGATTCCAAAGGGCCAAGATACCACAGATTACCCATGTGTCTTCTCTGGTGTGGGTGGGAGGCACGACTAATTAATCAACAAAACCCTTCTCCCTGGACCTAGATATCACCTCAGAATCCTTCCTAACAATAGCGGCCACCAGGCTCAGTTGGAGTGGGTGTGTAAGAAAATCTATATGCTGTCCCTGTCCCAGCATAATCAAGTGCATTTTAATCATCCCCGTTAACAGGGGATTCAAAGCCTCTCTACCTCACAATGATTATCTTATCAGAGTTTTCATTAAAAAGGAAAACCCAGCTAATTGGTTTGACCTTGCCATCTAGGAAAATGATAATAATAACAAGCTAACATTTATTGAGTGGTTACTATGTGCCAGACATGGTGTAAAATTCTTTCCGTGTATTTTCTCATTGAATCTGACAGCAACTACTTAAGGGAAAGAGTGTCATGTCACAAGATAGAGGCAAGAAAAAAAAACAGTCCCTCTGTTGCTCTCAAGTTGACCCTTTCCTCTCCTTAGATACAGGCTACAAGTAGTCAGCTTTTCCTTTCCACCAGAACCATTATTATTTGGCATGGGTATTTTCTGAGACGTTCAAAAACCTCCTGGAGCACGATGAGGCTTCTTGCCCTCATGGATCTGGAGTGTAGCTCCCAGCTCAGCAGGGAGATGTTAGAAGGAGATTTCACTGGACCGTGGTGCTCCAGCAGACCTGCCTATAATGGGCCGTGGCCCCCATCTCAGGCCACTGTGGATACCAGTGGTAACAAGTATATGCAAGTCCTGAGAACCATCCTCAGCCCTGGGGAGTCACCTCACCTGGAAATACTCCAGAGGTGGCTCAACCAACGGCAGACTAAAGTGGGAATCCAAAAGTCCAGACCCCTTTCCTCAAGGTGGGGACCACTCTTGGAGCCATGAACACTCCAGAGCTCCCCACGGATCTGAAGGGAGAGTCCAGCTGAACTGGCACTTTTGTCTGGTGTCTTCCCTTGTCCTCCCAGCTTCTTGCCCCCGAGCATGTTACTTAGGACGGCACTCCCTTCGTGAATCCCTTGCCTGAATGATCTGTGTGTGCTTGGTTCCAAAGTTGAAATTTCTGAGCTCCTTTGCTTTAAAAGCTCTTCAGTTTTTGCTGTTGTTGTTGAGTGGCTAAGTTATGTCTGACTCTTTGTGACCCCATGGACCGCAGCACCCCAGGCTCACCTGTCCTTCACTGCTTCCCAGAGTGTGCTCAAATTCATGTCCGTTGAGTCAGTGATGCCATGTAACCATCTCAACCTCTACCACCCTTCTCTCTCTCTTTTTTTCTTCTTCTTTCAGCTTTATTTAGGTGTGAATTACCCAAATAAGCACCCCAGTTCTCTCCCTTTGTTTTTGCCAATGCAAAGATAACCCTTCAAGCAAGCAGAGTTCTCTTATTCCTTCAACCTCAGCTGCCCTACTAAATGAGGAGGCCAAGGGCATCAGACCCATTTCTGACATGGGAAAACCAAGTCACAGAGCTCTTATCCAGCAAATATCATGGATCACTTCATTTTTGAGTCAAATATTGTTTCTCTGGAGCTGCTCTGAGCTTCATTCTGAACCTTCCTCACCAGCTCTTCATCTCCCTGAGTCAGAAGTCTGGGTCTGTCCTGATAAGACAAGTGAGAACCACCCTTCCTGGTTCAGTCAAAATCACAAGAATCTTCTGGGTTCTGTTCCTTTTCCAGGGGCTTCAATTTCATACATCCAGGGGGCTGGCTGAGCAACAGGTCACCTTTTTCTGACTTCCCTCTCACCTTGCTGGCTGCCTTGTGGGCAAGGCTGTATTTAAATCTCCCTGCTGTCTCTCTGGAAGACTGAAGAACCCAAACAATTACCTTAGGACAGGGTTCCAGTCAACTAATCCTCTTCTGCTCCCAGGCGGGAACAGGCACCTTTTTAGAAACTCATTTGGAACTTCCAAAGTGGCTCTAGGTTTCCACATGGAAACTCATATCAAGAGGTCAGGTGAACAGTAAGTATTGAAACCAGAGGTTTCCTCCTCTCCTCCACATCTGTGTTTGGAGAGGACAGGTTACTTTGCACTCAGGAGTGACATTAGAGGCTAGACCTTCAAAATGGCAGAGCATAAGAGGCAAGAATACATGGAGAGGTGTTGCTGCAGGGTGGTTTCCGAGTTCACTCCAATTTATTCCACGACCAAGAGCAATCTGCCTCACTTTGCCAAATCATGCAATCGTCCTCTCCTCCATTACATCAAGGAATGGGAGATAGCAACACACAGCATTACGATGTCACAAATCAATTTTATTGAAAACGTATTAGGTTTCAGTAAAACTGAAGGATCAGACAACAGAAGAGAGGAAGCCAGGGGAGAGGAGATGGTGTACCAAGATTTTCTTCTGAGTGCTACAAAATATTGAACTAAAAATAACATTAAAGATGAAATTTGTAATGAATCTCAAGCTGCTAAATTCCCCAAGGCGGGGTCTGCCAAAGGCTTTGCAGCAATCCTCTGTTCTTTGCTGTCTTTATTTAAATATTTTATACAGTTGTCTATGTTCATGTGCAGGATGAACTGTCATTTATATTTCAGTCCACTCGAAAATGGATCTTAAGACTGTGTCAAGCTGAGCTCTGCACGGAGTGGGTCTGAGCTGAGAGGTGGGCCAGAATGGGGATGCTAAATGAAGACTGATGCTTAATGTACTTTTGGTGTACTTAGATTTAGCTGTCACAGTTTCTGCCTTAAACCTGATTTGTAATTCTATGGGTTTCGTGACATTATGATAAGATGAGATGTGCCTAAGACTCCCATTTAGCAGGGACATTGATGGGCGTTTGAGTTAAAGAGAGTGGTTGATGGGAGTGAGGCGGGTTTCGGACCCTGCGGCTTAATGCTCGGCAGAGAGCAAGCTCCATCCTGAGCCGTAGTATTTCATGCTTTTCCACACATTAGACTTTGCCGAAGTGGACTTTTGGAAGAATAAAACATCCCCAAGATAAATTCAATTTTCCCTAGTGTTGAACGTAACTTTCTATGGCACTTGATGATTTACTTGAGTTTAGGTGAAAGAGTGCGTTTTCCTGGTCTGAACAAAGGCTGAGGAGGATTGAGTGTACACGATGAGGCTGGGGAGAAGGTGAAGGGAGGAGTGCAGGGCAGGGAGTGGGGAGACCTTTGGAAGAAGGCGCTGTTGGATTCATCACACGAAAGACTGCTTGTGTGTGTGTGTGTGTGTGTGGCGGGGGGATGCGGACACGTCCCTGATGAAGTTCCCCGTTTGGTTCTGCAGAGGGGCTGGGGTGCCTGCCATATAGCCACATACACACTCTGATGAGCTGTCCAGAGTGGGGGAGGGAGAGAGGGAAGGATGGGGCCCCACACACCTATTTTCCTTCCCCAGCTGCTGGTCACACACCACCTGGACTCAGCCGTCGCCCCCTGGGGAAGTGCCCCTCTGGGCAGCCTGGTGTAGGACAGACAGCTTCATCTCTTCCAGTAGAAGCCTTTCTGCTCCATCCTGCTCCTGACCTTCACTGTTCCCCTGGCACATCCCTGGACCAACCCACCATCACTTTCACTTTCAAAAGGTCCCCCCGTGCTCTGACACGCGCCGGTGTGGCTGGCAATATGGCTCCTGGGGTCTGCAGAGTGTCTCCTAGGAGAGTAAATGATAGTTTCTTCACGGTTCATACAGAAACATTTGTGGGGACATAGCTACAAGGATGTGGATGCCACCCCAGGCCCCTTGCACTGGCTCTTCTCTAAAAGCCACGGAGCTGGGATCTGCTCAGTTCAGTCACTCAGTTGTGTCTGACTCTTTGCAACCCCATGGACTGTAGCACACCAGGCTTCCCTGAACATCACCAACTTCCGGAGCTTATGCAAACTCATGTCCGTCGATCTGGGATAAATACAATCCTATCTGTTTTTTCTCAGCACCTGCAGGGGATAGCCAGTGCTGGGCAGCTCATTCTTCCCTTGCTGACCCTTCTCCTGTCCCCACTTTACACTCCTCCCACGTGTTCCTAAGTCTGTGCAGGATCCAGCAAACACCACAGCTCTCAGGCTGACCTGCTCCAATCTGCACTCGGGCCCTCACAGGTGTGTGACGCTGAGGAGTCAGCCAGCCTTGCTTTCAGGAGTCAAATGGTGGTCCTTGACATGATGTGTCCACGTCCTAACCCTCAGAGCCTGTGAGTGAGTTCTTGTCTGAAAAAAGGGTCTTTGCATATGTAACTAAGAATCTCAAGATGAGGTCACTGTGGATTGCCTGGATGGGCCCTAAATCCAATGACAAGTATCCTAATATGACGTGGAAGAGGAGACACAAGAAAAGAGGAGAGGGAGATGTGAAAACAGAGGTAGACGGGCGTGATGCTGCCACAAGCCAAGGAATGCCTGGAGTCACCAGCAAAGGCAAGACACAGATTGTCCCCAAGAGGCTTTGCAGGGGAGCACAGGCCTGACTTCAGGACACCTTGACTTCAGGCTTGGGACCTCCAGAATTTTGGGAGAACAAATTTCCGTGGTTTTAAATTGGCCAGTTTATACCCATTGTTATGACCACAGGAAGCCCTAGGAAGCCAACATGCTTTCTGATCCTCAGTTTCCTTGTATAAATGGGAAAGTTGTTGTGTCTAAGGGAACTTTGAGGGCATGGATATGTCAAGGTCAGGGACAGCTAGCCAAGAGCTGTCACCGCTGACCCTTGTGATGTCCCTTTCTGCACTGGCCTCAAACATTCTCTCTTTAGTATCCTCACATTCTGAGATGACTCTCCTGGCCTTGTTCCTTCCCTCTATCTGCAGGAACCCTGTCCCACCTTCAAATGGTGTGTCCTCTCAGGCCATTCAGGAAGTCCTCAGAGACTGTTCCTTCTTGATTGCTAGGGGGTGGGAGGGGCTTGACCTCAGGGTCATCAGGATCCAATCCCAGCCCCTGTTGGACCTCAGGGAGTCAGAAGAGCAGCTGTCCCTCTATCTAGAGTCCTGGGGCCTCCACCCAACCCAGGGCTGTGCTGCTCACAAAAGCCTACATAGCTGCAGCCAGTGGTCAGCACTCCTGTGGCTGCAAGTAATGGAGGGCCACTCATTCAGTCTCAAGAAATCAAGTGAGCTCTGTCATCAGGAAGCAGAAACCAGTGGAGGCACCCAGGGCAGGAAGGATGTGTCCCAGAAACTGGAAACACTGCCAGCCCCCTCCCTGGCATCTCCTCCCCCTTGGCTTCCCTCTCTCACCCTCTGCAGACCAGATCTTGCTGCTTCTTCAGGACTGAAGATAGAAACCCATGAGTTCCAAGTCACTGTTCCCAGCACATTGATGGGAGGAGGCTTGTTCTGAGAGCTGCCCTACACTCACTCCTTTCAAGGGAAAGGTGACTGCGCAGCTAGGGGCAGATGTCCGCTCTGGCTCCACTCTACAAGGTGATGGCACAAAAGCTGACATGGTCCTGAGAATCAGTCTTGGCAACTGTGGTCAGTTCTCAGAAATGGCAGGGGGTGGGGCAGGGAGAGCAGATTCCCTTTTCCTCCCGACAAAATCTTCAACCATCACCCATCATCCCATCCGACCCTAGGCTGTACAATCAGATGACTTTCCTCCAATGGGATCAAGCCTGGCCAGGCCTCTACCCATGCTGGCCCCAGTACCATGATGCTCTGCAGCTACTTGATGGTTTTGTAAGTGATGAAGCTGCTACTGCTGCTGTTACTGCTAAGTTGCTTCAGTCTTGTCTGACTCTGTGTGACAGCATAGATGGCAGCCCAAGTGATGAGGAAGGCTATGTAATTTGGAATGAAGAGGAGGGGACTGGATTAAAACTTCAGCCTAGGTGTCTATAGAAACCCTCCCCCAAGGGCCCATATCCCCAGCAGGCCTGTCCTGGAGATGCTCATCAGGTTGTGTGTATCCTGAGACTTCTAGAGTGTGTCAGCCATCCATCTAGGTGTTTGGCTCCTCCAGCCCTCCAGGGCTTAGGAAGAACTGAGAGCAGAGGCCAAGGCTGAGTGTGTCCAGAAAGACCTGAGGACTGACCTTTTCCTCTCCCTTCTACACACAGTCTTATCCTAGACTAGGTTAGCCATGAAAGGCACTCCTATCTAGCAGACAATCTCCAAGCAGGGTGTTCTTGTTCTGGGGTTTTTATCCAACCTTATCCCTGCCTGCATCCACAGTTGGACTCCCTGGGCCTCAGATTCTTCATCTGGAAAATGAACATGGTACGGTTGGGCCCTGGTGGTCATGAGCATCCTGTAAGAGGCTTCCAGAAAATAAATCATGATATGAATGCAACACTTCTGGAAGACTCAGGACAATACAGAGCCCTTTGGCTTGTGTGTTAGGAAAGCAGGGTATTCATTGGTAGGTATGGAGTCAGGCACTTGGGATGCAGGATGGAGGAGATGCTGTGAGTCACCTGGTACCCCTTCTCAGACAGTGAAAGGCCAGGCCCTGGGGCAGGGCAGGGCTGTCTGCCTGTCCTGCTTTGGTTCTGCTAGGTTAACTCCCAGCGGGAGCACGCCCTGCCCTGCCCTCTCTTTGTCCCCTTAATCTCTCTGTGTTTCCTCACTGACCCCGAGCATGCACTGACTTGTGACCCTCTTGCTGCTCACAGAATGAGGGCATTCACACGGAGAGAGACAAGGCGGTGATGGGCTCTCGGAATCCTCCCGTCAGCAGGATGGGGAGGGCCGGCCCTCTCTCCGGGAGGCCACAGAGCTGCAGCCTGACCTGTGACTCTGAGCTCTTCCTTAGCAAGGATGACACGTGTCCTAGGGAAGCTGGCCAGAAGGTGGTAGAGAGCAGAGAAGCCTGCACGTTTGTGGAGTGATTGCTTATGGCAACATCTAAAGGGCAGCCTGCCTGCAATGGCCAGGGAAGTCACATATGGCAGACAAGATGATAGCCCCCAAAGGCACTAGGTCTTGTCTCCGGCCATTTGGGCTGGTATGACAAACTATCACATAGTGGGTAATTTATAAAAACAGACATTTGTTTCTCATGGTTCTGGAAGTTGGGAGTCCAAGATCAAGATGCCTGCAGGGTGAGGTTATGGCAAAGGCCTTCCTCCTGGTTCAGAGCCATTGCCTTGCTGTGTCCAGACTGATGGAAGGGGGGAGAGGGTCTCTCCAGAGCCTGTTTTATGAGGTATTAATCCCACCCTTGAGGATGGAATCCTCATGACTTAAGTTCCTCCCAAAGCCCCTCCTTCTAATCCCTTCCCTCTTGAGTGTTAGGATGCTACATATTTGGGAGAATGGCATTGAAACGTGTATAATATCATATGTGAAACGAATCACCAGTCCAGGTTCGATGCATGAAACAGGATGCTCTGGGCTGGTGCACTGGGATGACCCAGAGGGATGGTATGGGGAGGGAGGTGGGAGGGGGGTTCAGGATGGGGAACACGTGTACACCCATGGCAGATTCATGTTGATGTATGACAAAACCAATACAATATTATAAAGTAATTAGCCTCCAATTAAAATACATAAATTTATATATATATATAAAAAAGATGCAACATATAGATTGTGTGTGTGTGGGGGGGGGGGTGGGCAGGGGACACATTTGCAGCCTAGCAGGTCACAATCACCAGAACCATGAATGTCACCCAGTAAGGGTATGATTTGCTAATGTGATTAAGTGAAGGATCTTGAGATGGTGTGATAATCTTGGTGGCCCCAAGTGCAATCACATGGGACATTAGGAGAGGCAGTTCAGTTCAGTCATTCAGTCGTGTCTGACTCTTTCCGACCCCATAGACTGCATCATGCCAGGCTTTCCTGTCCTTCACCAACTCCTGGAGCTTGCTCAAATTCATGTCCATCAAGTCAGTGATGCCGTCCAACCATTTGATCCTGTGTCGTCCCCTTCTCCTCCTGCCCTCAATCTTTCCCAGCATCAGGGTCTTTTCCAATGAGTCAGTTTTTCGCATCAGGTGGTCAAAGTATTGGAGCTTCAGCATCAGTCCTTCTGATGAATAGTCAGGACTGATCTCCTTTAGGATGGACTGGTTGGATCTCCTTGCTGTCCAAGGGACTCTCAAGAGTCTTCTCCAACACCACAGTTCAAAAGCATCAGTTCTCTGGCGCTCAGCTTTCTTTATGGTCCAACTCGCACATCTGTACATGACTACTAGAAAAACCACAGCTTTGGCTAGACGGACCTTTGTGGATAAAGTAATGTCTCTTTTTAATATGCTGTCTAGGTTGGTCATTGTTTTTCTTCCAAGGAGCAAGAATCTTTTAATTTCATGGCTGCAGTTACCATCTGCAGTGATTTTGGAGCCCAAGAAAATAAAGTCTGTCACTGTTTCCATTGTTTCCTTATCTATTTGCCAAGAAGTGATGGGACTGGATGCCATGATCTAGTTTTTTCAATGGTCAGTTTTAAGCCAGCTCTTTTGCTCTCCTCTTCCACTTTCATCAAGAGGCTCTTTAGTTCCTCTTCACTTTCTGCCATAAGGATGGTGTCATCTGCATATCTGAGGTTACTGATATTTATACATCATGAAGTGAAGAGAAGTCGCTCAGCAATGTCTGACTCTTTGCGACCCCATGGACTGTAGCCTACTAGGTTTCTCTGTCCATGGGATTTTCCAGGCAATAGTCCTGGAGTGGATTGCCATTTCCTTCTCCAGGGGATCTTCCCAACCCAGGGATAGAACCCGGGTCTCCCGCATTGTAGACAGGCGCTTTACCGTCTGAGCCCCCAGGGAAGTCACTATATAATATAAGGGTATTTCACCTGCATATCTGAGGGCCCCAGGTGCAATCACATGGGACATTCGGAGAGGCAGGCAGAGGGGAATGTGACACAGGCAGAGAAGGCGATGCAAAGATGGGCCAGACAAAGGTTCAAAGATGCTCACTTGACTGAGGGGATGCAGCTGCAACCTAAAGACTGCCAGCGGACCCCAGAAGCCGACGACGTAAGGATGGATCCTCCCCCAGAGCTTCCTGCTGGAAGAAGACCATGGTGACGCCCTGATCTGGCCCCAGTCATGCTGATTTCAGACCTCTGGCCTTTGGAACTGTGACAGAATAAATGTCTGTTTGTTTTTTTTTTTTTTAAAGTAAGTATGTGGACCATTTTAAAAGTTTTCATTGCTCCTGTTTTATGCTTTGGTTTTTTGAGTCATGTGGGATCTTAGCTCCCCAGCCAGGGTTCAAACCCACACCCCCTGCATCTGAAGGCAAACTCTTAACTGCTGGACCACCAAGAAAGTCCCAATGTCTATCATTTAAAATCACCAAGTTTGCGGTAACTTGTTAACAGCAGCTACAGGAAACTGGCCACAAAAGGCAGGTCTACTTCACAAGAGATTACAACAGAACCGCTGCTTAGTGTGCGAGCTCCCAGAGTCACTCTGGGGTCACAGGCAGACCTGCCTAGCTCTCTGGATCTCTGCCAAGAGTCACCTTCTCTGGTAGAAAGTGTGCTCCTAGGGGGCCAAGGCTACATGCTATGCACACTTGAATGCCTCAAACTCAGCACAGTGCTTGCTACTAAAGAATAGATATAAAGAATTTTTTTTGAGTTATCAGCATAAGTAAATGGTAATGAAAAGTGAGTTAGTAAATGAATAGGGCAAGGTCTGCCCCAAGAATGGCAGGTGTTTGAGAACATCATCTTGTATTATTTGTCTCCCTTTGGATAGGCCTCTTCAAATATATACCTTGCCCTCCCAACAAGCCAAAAGGCCCCTGGAGGCAGGGACCTCCTCCTGCGCAGCAGGAACTTGCACAGGGCTTAGCATTCAGCAGGTGCTCAATGAAGACCCATTGACTGATTGGCTCATGATGGATCAAACACCTGGATCCAAGTGTACCTGAACTTGCAGTCCCTTTGTCAACATTTCATTTAATCCAGTTTCCACTATCTTTTATGTAAAACTCACATTAACTACAGAATGACGTGCACAGACCCAGGCCTGGAAAGGGATGTGAACCATGTACTGAAGAATGTCCGGGCGGAGGACGAATATTTGCCTCTTAAGGACCATCTACTGGCTTAGGGTAGACAGGACTCAGTCCAGTTTTAAAATGTGGATTATAACAATGGTCTCAAACTTCAGATTCTGTAACTCTGGGAAAGGCTGAGGAAGCTGCTAAAAGGGCCTGATTCTAAGGACACCTACGGGAGACATGACAAAAACCACCTGAAGTAGTAATGATGAAGCTTTTCAGCTTTCCAAGGATCTACAGGTGAACTTGAAAGTGTACACTCTGCTTAAGCATAGGTATGATTTTTAAAATGCAGGAGAAATAAACAACAATAAACAATTTGGCTCCGTTTGGGGAGGAGCCCGGCTGGACATCAGTCAGGATATATTTGCATGTGCGGATGCTCCAGGGCAAAAGCCATCGCACGAAAATGCAGCACGGAGAAAATTGCAGGAGGCTCTGAGTGAACACACAGAGACGTTTTGGTGTAAACATGTCCTTTTTGAGGATTGGCGATTATTTCTGAAAATTCTGGATTTGCAGCACTTGCTTTGGTAGAAGCAGCTGTCACCGAAGAAGCCAAACGTGGAGCCAGCAAAGACTGTGCTCTGAGCTGAGTGTCCTTGACCTTGAGATGAGGCTTGGGCCCCGCTGGCAGCTTAGCACTGCACGGTTCTGACCACATTTTCTGTGAAGAGGACCACCCTCACACTGCCTCTCCTTCTAGGAGAGTTAAACATCTGCCCTCTGTTCCCCCCAACTTTCATCTAAGATGGGCTTCCCTGGTGGCCCAGATGGTAAAGCGTCTGCCTGCAGTGCAGGAGACCCGGGTTCGATCCCTGGGTTGGGAAGATCTGCTGGAGAAGGCAATGGCACCCCACTCCAGTACTCTTGCCTGAAAAATTCCATGGATGGAGGAGCCTGGTAGGCTACAGTCCATGGGGTCGCAAAGAGTCGGACACGACTGAGCAACTTCACTTTCACTATGGTGAATGGCAGAGATGGTGAAGGAAGCAAGGGAGAAGCTGGAACTGGGAGCTAGGGGGCTGTTGAAGACACAGGAAGGCTTCCTCCCTAGGCTAGTTCTCAGCATCCTGTGTGTCCAGTGAGACAACTGGACTCCATCAATAGGGGTACTTCGTCATAGAAGCAGTTGAGAAGCTTTGAAGAGGCATATGGACAACTCATGAAATAGCAGTAGACATCACAATGAGATATCTGCCCATGTTTTATTTACCTTTATTTTAAATCATTCTGATTACAACAAAGACTCATTTTGGTGTCAGGACACCTTAAATATCTTTCTCACATTTTGCTCATTGCTTTCAGCTAAAAAGGAATGGACCTGAGGCTTGGAGCTCTGGGCAAGCAGAAGCATCAGGCTAGCTTTTAGTGATGATGTCTCATTTTCATTTTATTCAAGACAAGTGATTGCGGTCTTACATCTACTGTAATGGTGTAAAAGTTCCTTTTAAATAAATGTGTGTAAGGACAAAAAAAATGGGAGAAGTGGGGCAGATGCATTAGTTAAATATCAATATAAGTGCAAATATTAGGTGTGTGTGTGGGGGGTGGGTATCAAGTGCCTGATATCTGCAGACACCTGTCCCTCTTTATCTCTAAGAACCCTTCCAGCACATCCTTCTTTTTGTCTCATAAGATCTAGTCAATGTTCTCAGCTTGTCTACATTTTGCCCCCAGTTTCCATTCAGAGGCTAGATCGGCAATGACCACGGGCTACATAGCAGAATCATTGCCTTTCTTTTCCTGCTGAAACCCCCAGAAAATATCCTTTCTCTCTTATTTATGCCAGTGACGTCTGCACCATCCTGGATTCCCTTGACACTCATATTTCCATCGAAAGACACATATTTGGGTGTGTGTACTACATCAGAACCCAGCAAAATTTTCCTCCTGCCTGTTTACATTAAAAATACTCATTACGATTCAAATTACTTTCAAATTATGCTCATCTGGATTTCTGTGCTTTATAAAGACTCCCATGCCTATCTCTTTGTGAGGTTATAAGTTAAAATATTTTTATTATGATAGAAACTGCTTTAAAGACTCCACAGACATTTGCTAAACTGTGGATAAGACGGCTTCATGCTGCATAAGCCCTCTTTCCCAGCCCAGATGAAAGGAAGGGAAAGTGAGGACTAGAGGTCTGGGGATTGATGCTGCTCCAAGCGTGAACAGGAGGCTTTGTGTATCTGCTCTGGTGGTGCCTGAGTGATAGCTCTGCAATCTGGGTTAACTTCACCCATTACTGGCAGTATGGAGGGTACTAGCCCTGGTGCCCTCAATAAGAACGCTGGCATTCTCCAACCTCCATCTGAAAATTAAAAATAAAGGAAAATGCATTTTAGCTGCTATAGGAGGGAACTTTTAGCCCTCCGAGTTTCCAGCAAGGAAATGGGTTTGTTTCAAAGGCAGTGAGTCTGAAGACACCACAGGAAGGGTCTCGTCAGCAGCTGGATGGCCATCTCCTATTGTGGAAGTTCATGCACAACTTCCAGCCCTGGGACCATGTGCTTCATCCCTCAGTTTGACGAGTGTTTACTGGCGGGTAAAAGACATCAGCTTGCATTGAATGAGATGCAATGCATTGCAGACAGAAAGATGGCAAGGCCAGGCACAGCTGGGCCCAGGTGTTTAGATGGCACCGTCAGGACGCCGCTGTCTCTCACCGTCTCCTTTCTAATTTTCTAAGGCTTCATTCCCTAGAAAGCGGCTGAGAGGTCTCCAGCTCCCCCAGGCTGACTTTCTACCAGTCAAGCAGCCTGAGCAAGAGAAAGAATCTTTCCCAATTGATCCAAAAAGAGCCTTGAGGTTTTCCTAAGAAAAGACTCAGAGAAACTCATAAAGATCTATATGTAAGAGCATTCATTTGTATCTACTTTTGCTGGAAAGTAAGTGAAGCACCTTAAGTGTCCAGAGATGGAAGACTGGTTAAATAAATAGTAGCATATCCAAATAGTGGAATAGTATGCAACCAGTAAAAATGATTTAAATTATACAAATTAACTTTTTTTTACAAAACAGAAACAGACTTGAAAATCTTGAAATCAAACTAATTGTTACCAAATGTAGCAGGAAGTGGCAAATTAGGAGATTAGGAGTAACATATACACACTGCTATATACAAAATATATATACAAATAACTTGGACCTACTATATAGCACAGGGAATTGTACTCAATATTCTATAATAACCTAACTGGGGAAAGAATATGAAAAAGAACGGAGATGTGTGTGTGTGTGCGTGTTTGATTCACTTTGATATAAACCTGAAACTAACACAGCTTTGTTTAAGTCAACTATACTCCAACAAAAACTATTTTAAAAATAAATAAAAGTAGCTTGGAAGAAAAGAAATAAATAGTAGTATATCCAAATAGTGGAATACTATGCAACAAGTGAACGTGTGCTTTCAGAGGGTAATAATGATGATAATAAGATATTCTTGATGTATAGGTAAGCAAGATATGGAAATGAATACATAATAAGGTTGTGGTTTTGTTCCACAATATTTATTCATAAAAAAACTAGATGCAGGGAATCTCCTGGTGGTCCACTGGTTAGGACTCAGTGCTTTCACTGTTGGATCCCCAGGATCAAATTCTGGTCAGGGCACTAAGCTCCTATACAGCTGTGCAGCATGGCCAAATTGGAAAAAAAAAAAAAAAAACTAGATGCAAATGCACTGGTATATTTCCAGAGTGAAGAGATTACAATTATATTATTTAAAATTTTTTCTAAGTTATCTGTTATGAATATATATTACTTTATACTTTGTACAGGAGACGGGGATCAAGATCATCCCCATGGAAAAGAAATACAAAATAGCAAAATGGCTGTCTGGGGAGGCCTTACAAATAGCTGTGAAAAGAAGAGAGGCAAAAAGCAAAGGAGAAAAGGAAAGATATAAGCATCTGAATGCAGAGTTCCAAAGAATAGCAAGAAGAGATAAGAAAGCCTTCCTCAGTGATCAATGCAAAGAAATAGAGGAAAACAACAGAATGGGAAAGACCAGAGATCTCTTCAAGAAAATTAGAGATACCAAGGGAACATTTCATGCAAAGATGGGCTTGATAAAGGACAGAAATGGTCTGGACCTAAGAGAAGCAGAAGATATTAAGAAGAGGTGGCAAAAATACACAGAAGAAACTGTACAAAAAGGATCTTCACGACCAAGATAATCATGATGATGTGATCACTAATCTAGAGCCAGACATCCTGGAATGTGAAGTCAAGTGGGCCTTAGAAAGCATCAATACGAACAAAGCTAGTGGAGGTGATGGAATTCCAGTTGAGCTGTTTCAAATCCTGAAAGATGATGCTGTGAAAGTGCTGCACTCAATATGCCAGCAAATTTGAAAAACTCAGCAGTGGCCACAGGACTGGAAAAGGTCAATTTTCATTCCAATTCCAAAGAAAGGCAATGCCAAAGAATGTTCAAACTACCACACAATTGCACTCATCTCACATGCTAGTAAAGTAATGCTCAAAATTCTCCAAGCCAGACTTCAGCAATACGTGAACCATGAACTCCCTGATGTTCAAGCTGGTTTTAGAAAAGGCAGAGGAACCAGAGATCAAATTGCCAACATCTGCTGGATCATGGAAAAAGCAAGAGAGTTCCAGAAAAACATCTATTTCTGCTTTATTGACTATGCCAAAGCCTTTGGCTGTGTGGATCACAATAAACTGTGGAAAATTCTGAAAGAGATGGGAATACCAGACCACCTAACCTGCCTCTTGAGAAATCTGTATGGAGGTCAGGAAGCAACAGTTAGAACTGGACATGGAACAACAGACTGGTTCCAAATAGGAAAAGGAGTACGTCAAGGCTGTATATTATCACCCTGCTTATTTAACTTATATGCAGAGTACATCATGAGAAAAGCTGGACTGGAAGAAACACAAGCTAGAATCAAGATTGCTGGGAGAAATATCAATAACCTCAGATATGCAGATGACACCACCCTTATGGCAAAGAGTGAAGAGGAGCTAAAAAGCCTCTTGATGAAAGTGAAAGAGGAGAGTGAAAAAGTTGGCTTAAAGCTCAACATTCAGAAAACGAAGATCATGGCATCTGGCCCCATCACTTCATGGGGACTAGGTGGGGAAACAGTGGAAACAGTGTCAGACTTTATTTTTTTGGGCTCCAGGATCGCTGCAGATTGTGATTGCAGCCATGAAATTAAAAGATGCTTACTTCTTGGAAGAAAAGTTATGACCAGCCTAGATAGTATATTCAAAAGCAGAGACATTACTTTGGCGACTAAGGTCTCTCTAGTCAAGGCTATGGTTTTTCCTGTGGTCATATATGGATGTGAGAGTTGGACTGTGAAGAAAGCTGAGCACCAAAGAATTGATGCTTTTGAACTGTGGTGTTGGAGAAGACTCTTGAGAGTCCCTTGGACTGCAAGGAGATCCAACCAGTCCATTCTGAAGGAGATCAGCCCTGGGATTTCTTTGGAAGGAATATGCTAAAGCTGAAGCTCCAGTACTTTGGCCACTTCATGTGAAGAGTTGACTCATTGGAAAAGCCTCTGATGCTGGGAGGGATTGGGGGCAGGAGGAGAAGGGGACGACAGAGGATGAGAAGGCTGGATGGCATCACAGACTCAATGGACGTGAGTCTGAGTGAACTCCAGGAGATGGTGATGGACAGGGAGGCCTGGCGTGCTACGATTCATGGGGTCGCAAAGAGTTGGACATGACTGAGCTACTGAACTGAACTGAACTGAACTATACAGTTAGAAAAAGGTAAACAAATACTATTTAGAAACCTAGATAGGTATACTAGTGGTAAGAACCTGCCTGCCAATGCAGGAGACATAAGAGACGTGGGCTCACAGAGTTGAAAGAGACACGTGTACCCCATTGTTCATCGCAGCACTGTTTATAATAGCCAGGACATGGAAGCAACCTAGATGTCCATCAGCAGACGAATGGATACGAAAACCGTGGTACATACACACAATGGAGTATTACTCAGCCATTAAAAAGAATACATTTGAATCAGTTCTAATGAGGTGGATGAAACTGGAGCCTATTATACAGAGTGAAGTAACCAGAGAGAAAAACACCAATATAATATACTAACGCACATATACGGAATTTAGAAAGATGGTAACAATAACCCTGTATGTGAGACAGCAAAAGAGACACAGACGTATGGAACAGTCTTTAGGACTCTGTAGGAGAGGGTGAGGGTGGGATGGTTAAGGAGAATGGCATTGAAATATGTAAATTATCACATGTAAAATGAATCACCAGTCCAGGTTTGATGCATGATACAGGATGCTCAGGGCTGGTGCACTGGGATGACCCAGAGGGATGGAATGGGGAGAGGGGTGGGAGGGGGATTCAGGATGGGGGACACATGTACACCCATGGCGGATTTATGTCAACATATGGCAAAACCAATACAATATTTTGAAGTAAAATAAATAAATAAATAAATCTTAAAACAAAAAAGAGAGAGAGAGAGAGAGAGAGAGACATGGGTTCAGTCCCTGGGTCAGGAAGATCCCTAGAGGAGGAAATGACAACCCACTCCAGTATTCTTGTCTAGAAAATTTTACGGACAGAGGAGCCTGGCAGAGTACAGTCCATAGTGTCACACAGAGTCCAACAGGAGTGAGTCAACTTAGCATGCATGCACACACGTGCAGATAGTTATACAATGACTGACAGGAGAACTCTCGACTTGGGGCAACAGAAAGACCCAAAGAAACTGCTCATTTTCTGATCTTAACTGGACTGATTCTTATGGACTAAATCATCCACTGCGGAGGAGGCAGGATGCTGCTTGCTTCTCTGATGACACACCCAGTGGAACTGGAGCAATGGGCCAGCCAGGAGTCTGCAGATGAACTTTGGCCCAGCCCCCGGCCTTCCAGCCACTAGCTCTCAATTCAGCCTCGCAGAGTTACTCACACCCAGGGGACAGCACACAAAGCCATGGTCAGAGGCCCCTGAAATGTGATCATTCCAAACATTTAATGAGATTAAATATTAACTGTTGTCTCATACACACACACAGACACGCGTGCACACATACACACACATGCTATATTGTTAGACCAGACTATATGTTTGATATAGTTTCATGTCACAGACAGTTCAGAATCTCGCAGGTCTCCTGGACGTGTGCTCAACATCTGGACTTCCTAGTAAAAGCTGGATCACCTCTCTGGTATGCATTATGTACATCAGCGGCCCATGGAGGCCTCAAGGCGATGGGCACACTGCAGGGTGAGCCTTAGCACTAATGCTCCAACTACAGCCAGAACGCCGCAGCCAGGAGCAAGCCCCTTGCTTGCCAGTTGCCAGCCTGACGTTACTAATCCTGTCCCCTGCCCTCTGTTTCCAAGAGCTTGACAATTCTGAGACCCACTCCAACACCATACCTTTCCAAACCAGGGCTCCCGGGCCCTGAATCATTGACTTTTCATGGCTGTATGTGTTCCAGATAGTTCCTGATCCATCCTCCCCTTTTATGAGGTCACTTGAGAATGTGTTCTCGGGAAATGTGAATTTCTCGAGAGGCCACACATTTAGGGGCAGCGAGGCCAAGACTTGGTAGGAAAGGCAAGAGCGACAACTGCAAATGAGAAATAAGGGACAGATGCATTCACTTATTCATTGAAAGCCTGATATAGATATACTAGCTGCTCTGACCACAGGGCTGTGCAAGGGACACAGGCCTTCATTACAAGCCACAGAGGGTGACATGGAGATAACTGTGAGCACATATGAGGAGGGTGCAGCCTGTTCAGAAAAGTAGTCCATGCTATTTAAAAACAAAAAAAATCATACACCCCATGAATGAATGAAGATGTACAGCAGAGTGGTCTGGCCCAGTTTGGGGGCAGGGAAGAGCCATTCAAGCTGAGACCTAAAAAAAGGATGGGCAGGAACTAACTCAGGAAAGACAGAGGGCCCCAGAAAGAGAGAGAAGAAACACCCAGGAAGGGGGGAGAAGAGGTCCTGAGTCTTTGGGACCCAGCACACACAGGGACTTTAAGTCTGGTAGGGATAATTCTGGTTGTTTCTCCAGGAACAGTAAGAAGGGGTGTTTTAACTACATCTGAGCAGCTCAGTGGTAAAGAATGTGCCTGCCAGTGCAGGAGACGCAGGAGACATGGGTTCAACCCCTCGGTCAGGCAGATCTCCTGGAGGAAGAAATGGCAACCCATTCCAGTATTCTAGCTTGAAAACTCCCACGGACAGAGGAGCCTGGCAGGCTATAGTCCACTGGGTCGCATAGAATTGAACACGACTGATCACACGTGCACACACAGGACTTCCTGCGTGGCCCAGCCACAAGCCCCATCCTTCACTCCCAAGCAGGCCAGTTAAGTAGCATCAGTTCTGAGTGGGCGTGTTAAGAGAACACCGGCCTGAGAGAACTGGGGCTCCACGGGCAGGAGGTCGTCGGGCCCCAGCCATGGACATAGTGGGAGGAACTGGGAGCATTTAGATGGAGAGACTGGTCTCTGCCCTGTGCAGTTCAAGCCTTTCATGGCAGACAGAGGATGAGCAGAGTGAGTCTGGAGACACTCCTGAGAGCTCTGATCCACAGCTTCCCAACCAAGGAGGCAAACTGTGAGCTGTGGAAGAAGAACCCGGCCATGGTAAGCACCACCCATGGGAGCTGGTCTCAGGAGGCCACACAGTCGAGGCCTTGACTGCACCCAGAGCCTGGACACATCGAGGAAGCTATGGAGGGGCTTCTGCACGAGGACCCTGTGGTTCTCCCAGAGGTGCTCAGAGTCCTCAAGAAGAACTTACATCCAGTCCTCATCTTCATACCATTCCTCCCTCTCTGCCTTGGGCCAAGAGGAGTGTCTGTGATGACTCTCTCTGTTGCAATGGTGATAAAAACCAGGCAAAAAAAAAAAAAAAAGCATCTAAGTGGATTGGGCATGAGTCAGTGAGAAGTCTAAGTGTGGTCTAGCCAGGGACACAAACTCTGGCTGGACATGGGGCAAACGCATGCCCACTGGCAGCCCTAACATCACACCATCCTCTCAGCAACTGGCCAGAAAAAGCAGCTTCTCAGCCCTGGAAATACAGGCACAAGTTCTGCATTAAACTCTCAGTTGCCCAGACGGGGCCACAGAACCGTCTAACACCAGCCTCAGGGGACCGGCTGGAGGCAGCTCACTGACTCAGCCTGGACCACAAGATTTCCCTGGAACTGGGGCCTATCGAGGGGAAGGGGGCAGCATTTTCTAATCACGCCCAAACCTCATGGACTGCTGTCAGTAGAAGAAGGAGGAAAAAGAGCTGGGCCACCAAACCCAACAGTTGTCTTCTCCAATATGGAAGGACAACCACTCATGGGCTCCTGGGTCCCACCCCACTTCCTCCAGCCTCTGCTTCAGCCCCAGACAGCCTCCCACAGGAAGTGCTGGTGGACATCCAGAGGGAAGCACGTCACCCCATTTACACACTTTATATCATGCTTAGAAAAATCCACCTGTGACATCAAGTAACCTAAATGTCCATCGACAGATGAATGGATAAGGAAGATATGGTACATATATACAATGGAATATTACACAGCCGTAAAAAGGGAACAAAATTGGGTCATTTGTAGTGATGTGGATGAGCCTAGAATCTGTCATACAGAGTGCAGTAAGTCAGAAAGAGGAAAACAAGTATCATATATTAACACATACATACGGAATCTAGAAAATGGTACTGATGAACCTGTTTGCAGGGCAGGAATAGAGACACAGATATAGAGAGCAGACTTGTGCACACAACAGGGGAAAGAGAGGGTGGGATGAATCAAGAAGGCAGCGCTGACATATATCCACCACTATGTGTGAAATAGCTCACCAGTGGGAACCTGCTAGGGTATCGTACAGGCGCTCAGTGCTCTGTGACCACCCAGAGGGGTAGGATGATGGGCTGGAGGCTCAAGAGGGAAGGGATCTATATACATCATATGTGTAAGTACAGCTGATTCACGTTGCTGTGTAGCAGACACTAACACAACCTTGTAAAGCAATTGTACTCCAATGAAAACCAATTAAAAATTGATTTTAAAAAAGAAAAAGCCACCTGTGAAGTTAGGGTTGAATTCTTCATTCTCCATGCTCGTGTTTGCTGTTAAAAGAGCCCTCTCCCATACCCAGCCCACTATTGCTGCTCTGAGAAAGAACACCTTCCTTTTGACTTCAATTACGCTTCCAGACTCATCAGCACCAACCACAGAGGTTCTGTCCTGAGTAAGAAGGAATCTGAGTTTCGGGTTTTCCCTGTACTTTTCCTCCTGATTCTCCAAGACATTTTTCATGAAACTTAGTATTTTTCTCTTTGGAGCCAAAAAAAAGAAAAGAAATTATATTTCTGCCTTTTCTCCCTTCTTATAGAAATATTTATGATCTCTCTACTAAATAATGTATTTGAGGATGACTGTACATAGTGTATAGGCATAAAATAGGATGCAAGATCTTAAATTATGTAGACATAATTAGACTGCAAATCCTCTTCCACAGCCCCACGTTTAGGTTTCTACACTGAAGGTATTTGTTTCTTCTTTAGGTGAATCAATATAGGTAGCACTGGCCTGAAGATTCAAATTCATTATTATGGAGTGTTTGGATTTTTTAAAAGCCTTTCTCTCACGCACACATGCAGAAAGTTAACGGTTTTCTTTCATTTCTGAATGTGTAAGAAGACGTTCATGGACTTCAGAGGCAGCAGGCACGTGTGTGCAGAGCTTCCCCTTCTCACCACGGCTCCTCTGCGTGAGGCACCAGACTGGGGACCCAGTAAGGCCGCCGGTCAGGGAGGGTGACCTGGAGAGGGGGCAGCAGCTCTGATATGCTCTGAGCAAACCTTCAGGACTTCTTTTCCATGTGCCCTTTCATCACTGGTACTCCTCTTCCGGGAAGGCGAGCTGCCTCCTGCCCCTGACGGCCCACTCTGCCTCCAGCCCCGAGAAAGCCTGGCCAGTTAGCGCCATGTGACTAATTCAGATTCATTGTCATGGATCAAATCGCAACAACATATTTCCAGTTGCCCGTCTCTGTTTTCCAATTGTCCCTCTGTTATCCGTCTAAGTAAACATTTGTTCTGCTTATCATTTCTGAGCAAAGACATGAATCACTCGTCCAGAAGAAACCGCAGCAGCAGCTGTTGCCTATTAGGAATCGACATTTGGGAACAGGGCCCACTGAACGCAACTGCACGCTCGGGGCTGCTTTTGCTTTGTCCCCATCCTAGAAGAGGAAGCCCAGGGCACTCTGGAGGACTAGTGGCCATGTCAACCTACCTTTTGTGGTAGGACCTTGGAGCAACCGGAAGCCCCTTGCTCAGAGCTGCTCAGTAGCCTGCCTTCTACTGACTTACCAGGTCACCTAAAATCTCACACATAGTGCTGCCACTTGGCAGCTATTTCCATAAAGTTTGTGGGACAGTGCGAGTTGTTGCCTGAGGTGTCTACACGTGGGCCGGTTTGCTGCCATTGAAATCATATCGCAGAGACCTCTGGCAGATCCTGGCTTCTAACGGAGGATGGCGGGGAACCTTAAGATGAGGAGCTCTTGGCATTTGGGGGTTTGTCTGGTTTTGCAGCAACTTGCATGGGAAACATCTTTTGTAATAGGCTTGGTGCTGGGCATTTCTAAAAGCTTTACATAGGTGATTTAATCCTTAAAACCCAACCAGCTGGCAGAAAGGGTGACGTAATCAAAGCAGGCAATAGACAAAGAAATGGAAGTTTTGGATCAGAGAAGGTTTCAAGCCTGGGCTGAATTTGGACGAGCAGGTTATGTGGGGAGGAGGGAGGCCAGTGCTGGGTGAAGGAAGCGACTTTTATAAGTGTGGGTAAGATGGGGATAGTCAGCTATAATTCTAATGGACAAGTTTGAAATTTAGCAGGGTTGCGGGTACAACATCTGAGGAAGTCCCAAGCCCCTCTCAGGGCTCAGGGTCTAAACTGGACACCTTTCCTGAGGGGGACGGGCAGTGACTTCATCAGATAATTCCTTAAGCACTCAATCCCATCAGTCTTCTGCAGTACCTAGCAGGAATCTGCATACCACAGTGCTCAATAAGTGCATAGTAGCGGGGATAGGAATAAGTGTAAGATGGTCTTCATCATCACAATTTAAAAATTTTACTCAAAAAAAAAAAGACAAGGAAGGGAATGGAAAGATAAGCTACCGACTGGGGGAAAATTTTTTCAAATCACCTATTCAATAGGACAAAGAGCTTGCACCTTGAATATATAAAGAACTCTCAAAACTCAATGACAGAACAAACAACTCAATTAAAAAACAGACAAATACTTCAAGAGACACTTTACCAAAACAATATAAGGATGATGAAGAAGTGCATGAAAAGTGTTCAACATAATTAGTCATTAGGGAAATAGAACTTAAACCATAATGAGCTACCACTATATACCTATTAAAATGACTAACAACAACGGCAACAATGGAAGTGCTATCAGTACCAGGTTCTGGCTAGGTCTAGCAACCGGAGCGCTCATGCATTGGGAAGGAGAGCGCTCATGGTGGGAAGGAGAGTGATAAAGTAAGTCTAGAAACGGGTTTGGTCACTTCCTGTAAACGTACATTCACCATGTGGCCCACACCATCCCACTCCTGGGTACCTTCCCAAGTGAAATAAACATCTGTCTTCACACCAAAACCTGTGTACAAATGTTTGTAGCAGCACGGTTCGTAATTGCCAAAACAGGAAATAGCCCAAATATCCTTTGAGGGGAGATGGATAATTGCACTGTGGTATATCCCTAGATAGCATATTGAAAAGCAGAGACATTACTTTGCCAACAAAGGTCCATCTAGTCAAGGCTATGGTTTTTCCTGTGGTCATGTATGGATGTGAGAGTTGGACTGTGAAGAAAGCTGAGCGCCGAAGAACTGATGCTTTTGAACTGTGGTGTTGGAGAAGACTCTTGAGAGTCCCTTGGACTGCAAGGAGATCCAACCAATCCATTCTAAAGGAGATCAGCCCTGGGATTTCTTTGGAAGGAATGATGCTAAAGCTGAAATTCCAGTACTTTGGCCACCTCATGCGAAGAGTTGACTCGTTGGAAAAGACTCTGATGCTGGGAGGGATTGGGGGCAGGAGGAGAAGGGGACAACCGAGGATGAGAAGGCTGGATGGCATCACGGACTCGATGGACGTGAGTCTGAGTGAACTCCCGGAGATGGTGATAGACAGGGAGGCCTGGCGTGCTGCGATTCATGGGGTCGCAAAGAGTCGGACACGACTGAGCGACTGAACTGAACTGAACTGATATCCCTACAATGGGACATCACTCAGCAACAAAGAGAAATACTGATGTATGCAATAATTTGGATGAATCTAAAAGTGATTGTGCCAAGCGAAAGAAACCAGTTTCAGGAGGTTACATACATATGCTCTGATTCCACCTGTATGACATTCTTGAAGAGCTACATTGTGGAGAACAGACCAAAGCTTGCTAGGGGTCTGGGGTAAGGGGTGGGTGTGTCAGAAAAGGGGAAACATGATGGAGTGGGGTTTTGTGGGGCTGGAGGGTGATGGAACTCTTTTGTATCCTGACTATAGTAGAGGGCACAGGAATCTACACCTGTGTTAAAATCCCTAGAACTTGTATTACGTAAGGAAAAGTTTACCTCCTGACCTGCCTCTGCTTGTTGAGAGAAGAGGGAACTGGGGGTCTGTGTTTAACAGCAGACTCGCTCTAAATCTCACAGTGTTGTGTTTGATATTCACTCTAGCATTTCAACTCCCATCTTCCAGATGACTGGGGAGGGAGTCACAGGTTCTTGAATGGGGGCCAAACTGCCTCCCTCGAAAAGGAACCTCGTGCCACATGTGGTGTCTCCTAAGCCATGTGTGGTGTGCCCTGAGCTACCTGGGGTTTCGCCTGGCAGATCGACCCCGGTGTTACTGCAGACAAGCCTCTCCCATCCACGTTCCATCCTTTTCAGTATCGGGTTATAGACACCGAGTTTGTGTTTCTGCTTGGCACTCTTGCTCTCTTATTTATTTGCCATGGTTTTGTTTTGTTCTCTGTGGGATGGTTAGAAGAGAAGGCAAAAGAAACTTCTTTCACCTGTCAGCTTAACCCAGACGTCATAGCTACATCATCAGAAGGTTACTGGGCATTGTGCTTCAGTGAAAGGAGGGATTAAACCAAGAAAGAAAAGACAGAAGCTCCAGGAAGCAGGGTATCCAATGGCTGAAAGAGGGGAAGGGAGTTCCCAGGTTGGCAGTGATTAAGAGCTCCAGACAATAGCTGCGATGACACTCAAGTACAGAACCAGACCGTACTATCAGAGGACTCAGAGGAGACGCCTCCAACAGCAAGAGATCATCTGATACATTCAACCTTGTGAAAAGTCATACGGAGAGGTTGTAGGGGTGGGAAAACTTAATCGTATGTACCAAGAAAATCAAGCAGGACTTCCCCGGCAGTCCAGCGGTTAAGAATCCAGCCTTCAAGTGCAGGGGATGTGGGTTCGATCCCTGGGCAGGGAACTAAGATCCCACATGCTGTAGGACAACTGAGCAGCACAACTACTGAGGCTGAGCTCTCTAGAGCCTCTGCTCTGCAATAAGAGGAGTCCACACACGACAACGAGAAAAACCCTGGGTGCCTCAAGACCCAGCACAGTTCAGTTCAGTCGCTCAGTCGTGTCCGCCTCTTTGTGACCCCATGAATCGCAGCATGCCAGGCCTCCCTGTTCATCACCAACTCCCAGAGTTCACTCAGACTCACGTCCATCGAGTCCGTGATGCCATCCAGCCATCCCATCCTCGGCTGTCCCCTTCTTCTCCTGCCCCCAATCCCTCCCAGCATCAGAGTCTTTTCCAACGAGTCAACTCTTCACATGAGGTGGCCAAAGTACTGGAATTTCAGCTTTAGCATCATTCCTTCCAAAGAAATCCCAGGGCTGATCTCCTTCAGAATGGACTGGTTGGATCTCCTTGCAGTCCAAGGGACTCTCAAGAGTCTTCTCCAACACCACAGTTCAAAAGCATCAGTTCTTTGGTGCTCAGCGTTCTTCACAGTCCAACTCGCACATCCATACATGACCACAGGAAAAACCATAGCCTTGACTAGAGAGACCTTAGTCAGCAAAGTAATGTCTCTGCTTTTGAATATGCTATCTAGGTTGGTCATAACTTTTCTTCCAAGGAGTAAGCCTCTTTTAATTTCATGGCTGCAGTCACCATCTGCAATGATTTTGGAGCCCAAAGAAATAAAGTCTGACACTGTTTCTACTGTTTCCCCATCTATTTCCCATAAAGTGATGGGACTGGATGCCATGATCTTCGTTTTCTGAATCTTGAGCTTTAGGCCAACTTTTTCACTCTCTTCTTTCACTTTCATCATTTTTAGTTCCTCTTCACTTTCTGCCATAAGGGTGGTGTCATCTGCATATCTGAGGTTATGGATATTTCTCCCGGCAATCTTGATTCCAGCTTGTGTTTCTTCCAGTTCAGCGTTTCTCATGATGTACTCTGCATATAAGTTAAATAAGCAGGGTGACAATATACAACCTTGACATAGTCCTTTTCCCATTTGGAAGCAGTCTGTTGTTCCATGTCCAGTTCTAACTGTTGCTTCCTGACCTCCATACAGATTTCTCAACAGGCAGGTCAGATGGTCTGGTATTCCCATCTCTCTCAGAATTTTCCACAGTTTATTGTGATCCACACAGCCAAAGGCTTTGGCATAGTCAATAAAGCAGAAATAGATGTTTTTCTGGAACTCTCTTGCTTTTTCCATGATCCAGCGGATGTTGGCAATTTGATCTCTGTTTCCTCTGCCTTTTCTAAAACCAGCTTGAACATCAGGGAGTTCTCAGTTCACGTATTGCTGAAGTCTGGCTTGGAGAATTTTGAGCATTACTTTACTAGCATGTGAGATGAGTGCAATTGTGTGGTAGTTTGAGCATTCTTTGGCATTGCCTTTCTTTGGGACTGGAATGAAAACTGACCTCTTCCAGTCCTGTGGCCACTGCTGAGTTTTTCAAATTTGCTGGCATATTGAGTGCAGCACTTTCACAGCATCATCTTTCAGGATTTGATATAGCTCAACTGGAATTCCATCACCTCCACTAGCTTTGTTTGTAGTGATGCTTCCTAAGGCCCACTTGACTTCACACTCCAGGATGTCTGGCTCTAGATGAGTGATCACACCATTGTGATTATCTGGGTCATGAAGATCTTTTTTGTACAGTTCTTCTGTGTATTCTTGCCACCTCTTCTTAATATCTTCTGCTTCTGTTAGGTCCATACCATTTCTGTCCTTTATTGAGCCCATCTTTGCATGAAATGTTCCCTTGGTAACTCTAATTTTCTTGAAGAGATCTCCAGTCTTTCCCATTCTGTTGTTTTCCTCTATTTCTTTGGTCTAGGGAAAACCACTAGACCATTCAGGTATGACCTAAATCAAATCGCTTATGATTATACAGTGGAAGTGAGAAATAGATTTAAGGGCCTAGATCTGATAGATAGAGTGCCTGATGAACTATGGAATGAGGTTCGTGACATTGTACAGGAGACAGGGATCAAGACCATCCCCATGGAAAAGAAATACAAAATAGCAAAATGGCTGTCTGGGGAGGGCTTACAAATAGCTGTGAAAAGAAGAGAGGCAAAAAGCAAAGGAGAAAAGGAAAGATATAAGCATCTGAATGCAGAGTTCCAAAGAATAGCAAGAAGAGATAAGAAAGACTTCTTCAGCGATCAATGCAAAGACCCAGCACAGCCTTCCCCAAAAAAGAATAGAAACAATCAAAGCATCCTGCTACACTACCTAATTCAACAGTGAACAATATTTATATAATAAACAATGAATGCTAATTTAATAGAAACTTGTGAAATAATTGTTGTGAAGCAGTGGGGTGGGGGGTGAGGTGAGTAAGAAGGTCAAGGTCACACCACAAGTCAAAACAGGGAGTTGGGACTTCTAGGTGCCTGCTTCATGATACTTGGCATCGTGTGCCCAGAGAAGCACTGTCTACAGGGTGCAGTCAGGGTTTGTAGGGGGTGCAGAGTCCACCACAAGAGAACCAGTAGCACCCATGGAAATGGAAAACTGCTTTCGACACCTCTGTGGTCCTGCCACCAGCAGAGGATGGAGGGTGACGTGGCCCCTGCCCCAGGATTCTGGGTCCTCAGTTAGAAACCAGAAATGAGCAGTCGGCTCTGCTCCCAAGCTTATTGTGCTCAGATGGCCCCAGACCAGTCACACTTGCCAGTGCCCATCTGGGAACTGGGACCACAAAGACCACATCTGAATTTCAGCTGATACTCAGAAGCCTCCATTAGGACCCTCAGCTCAGAAACACGATGAAATCCCCTTCCTTATAGCCTCTGGAGAAAGCAGGATAAGACTGATGTTCTCATCAAGCATCTGAGACTGGGAGAGATTATCCCCTGAAGCCCAGACAACACAGGTTGAGGGACCAGCCTGGAGAAGGGACGTGGGAGACTGATGCCCTGAATAGCAGCCTCAGTGTTCCCTGCTTTCAGGAACTAAAGAGGTATGTTAGGTCAGAGAGAAGTTATAGGCCTCTGATCCTATTCCACCTGTGACAGCAGAAGTTATTTGATATTCAGGGACCATTTACTGGTGTTCCCCTTCTGAGGATAACTGGCGTTCATCTCATCTTCATGCTTGCTTCAAGTCCTATCTGTGAGCCTTTAGCTGTGGTGTTCCTCTGCCAGTAGTGCCTTCCCCCAATCGGACTCTTTCCCACTTTTCTAGAAAAGGGTTTAGATGGGAAAGTCACAGGCTCAGGAGCCTGTAGCCTAGGGGAACTTCAGAATTGAAAGCCCAAACCCTGTGACCCACCTTCTCTTCTGAGCCACCTACTATTGTTTCAGAATTGTGTAACTGAGTGTTTTTAATGGGACTATAAACTCTCTGAGAATAAGAATTGTATTACGGTCAGCCAAGCTGTGTAACAAACAGGCCCAACAGGCAAAATTTCTACAGTTGATGTTTATTTCCTGCTCAAGTGGCAGTGTTTGAAGTGTTACTCAGGGACCCAGGCTCCCTCTAGTTTGCGGCTTCACTTTTCCCTGGCTCCTTATCACCATCTGTGTCCAGCTGATGGAAGCTGCCAAGAATGGAGGAGTGTTCCCAGGGGCTTTTTGTGGGTTAGGCCTGGTGCTAGAAAACATCCCTTCTGCTCACGTTCCATTCGACGAAACTGAGATGATCAACCTGCAAGTAAGAGTGAGACATGCAGTCTAGCTGGGTGCCCAGCAAGGGTGTGGCCTTGGTAGACCAGCTCTTCTGCGTTTCCCAACCCCCGTCCATGCTCCCTTCCCCTCCAGAGCCCAACACAGAGAGGGACCTTCAGAGGAAGTTCCAGAGAACTTGGTGAGGTTGGCCTGAGGCTGCCAGTGCTCTGCAGAGAGAAGAAGCTGGCCGTGTCAGGGATGAGCTCCATCTGAGGCCCCCTCACACCTGTGCCTGTGAAGCCGCTCAGGTCATGTGGGCCCTGCAGCAGCTGTGGTTGCATCAGAACACAGACTGAAGGCTGGTCTTGACATCCACAGAAACCTCATCCTGGTCTCTTCCCACAGAGGTGACCTCTGTGCAGAAGTCCATGCCATGTGCCAGGCAGATGGGCATCAGGAGCCCCTTGAGCTGCCACTGTGTGAGGCAACTGGGGTCTCTGGACATGGCCTGGGCAATGTGGAAGGTGAGGATGCCCTGGAAGAGAGTGGTTTCAGTGCAGCAGCAGCGACAAGAGACAGGCTAAGGGCTTCAGGAAAGAACACAGGCAAATGCGCAGGGAGCTAATTTTCACAATTAATTAGAAAAAATAGGGCTGAAAGTGTGTGTCACAACACACACACTCATAAAGACACATAAAATGTGCCTGGACCAGGTACCCCTCTCCAGAACGCCTGCTTTCCACTATTGCTATCTCAGCCCCCATCTTTCCCCTTTTTTATTCCCCCCTGAGAAGCGGTTAGTTGGCTTGGGATTCAGGTATCTCAGTGTTGCAAAGTGACTGCAGGCTGTGCTGTGTAGAAAGACTCCTTTTCAGATGCCCTACCTTCAGAATAGATCTTCACCCCCACTATAGCCAGTACCATGGGCCAAGTGACCACAGTGTCCTGCCAGGACCAGGGTCCCTGCCTATCCACTGACCCCCTGACCTCACCTTTGCCCACCTAACTTCATCATCCACACAGCTGCCCTTGTGATCTTCCAAAATTATCAAAGTGATCATTTATACCTTCCATTGCCTTCCATATCCCCACCTCTCTATTCTCTTCTCCTGCTCCATTTTCTTCATAGCAATTCATTCTACCTTTAATCATATTTATTTTTATTCATTTCACTTGGTTATTTTCTCTTTCCCTGGAAGCTGAGGTCTGTATGAGCGGGCCTTTGTCCTCTCCACTTCTGTGCCGCAGCACCTTAGGCAAGCTAGTATTTTATCAAAGACATGCAGTTTCTGTAAGCCTCAGTTTCCTCAGCTATCAAAGGGGAACAATAAATTCTGTGTGCTTCACCTCATCGGGGATTGTGGAGATTAAATGAGAAGGCAGAGCAGACCCTGAGGTCTGCAGCATTAGCGATGCCACTGGATCCTGGTTAAGCCTGCTGCCTGAGAATTCTAATTTTGCAGGATGCCTCCCTGTCATCACAAGCCCCTTCTGAGGTCAAACCATGACGTCTTCACTAGAAACAATAGCCCCAGTGCTCCTCCCAGTTGAGAAACCTGGGACTCTATTGAAAATAAATTAGTAATGCCTCATTCTCAATGAAAAAAAAAAGTCTCAGGGAGATTTACAATTTTCTTTTTTCTAAGTGTACAGAACAACATAAATCAAAAGGAGCAATGGTCTACCTTGTGTTTTGACTACTTTGACCCTCTTCAACCTCTGCCAATTTTTATCTCATTTTTGTTTAACTTTATACATCAGAGTTTAATTTGAGAACTGGTCGAGAAGACAGTGATGTATAGGTTACATCAAGTGCAGCTGAAATTACCCTGTCCCTGGGGACTTCAGACTGAAGGGAGGGTCCCTGTCCTCTTTCAGGGAGTAGAAGAGGGGTGGTAGATTTTGCCCCTTGAACCCAGCCCCCCTCCACCCAGCTGGCTTCAGCGCTGCCTCTTGCTTATTGATCTGGCCAGGTTTGAGGCGCTCACAAGATTGCATCCACGCAGGGCTCAGGCTGCCCAGCTCGGTCCCAGGCTCAAATCACCAGCCACGGGGGACACTATCATTTTAGGAATCGGAGAAGAAGTGCTATCAGCATTGATTTTTCCTCTTCTTTAAAGTGTTATCTTCTCTAGGAAAGTGCGCCCAGCTGGCAGTGCAGTCTGGCCAAAGAGAATGCTGGCCTTTTTGCTTCCCTGCCTGTCCAGAGTGGGGCCTCACATCCCACAGATTACTCGGTAAGAACTGATGCTTGGATGAATGAATGAGTTGTATTCTTCTTCCTCTTTACTGTTGGTGTTCTAGTGGCCTCATAATAGGGTTTCTCTGGTGGCTCAGATAGTAAAGAATCTGCCTAAATGCGGGAGACCTGGGTTCAATCCCTGGTTGGGAAGATGCCCTGAAGAAGAGAATGGCAACCCACTCCAGTATTCTTGCCTGGAGAATTCCACGGACAGAGGAGCCTGGCGGGCTACAGCTCATAGGGTCACAAAAGAGTCGGACGCAACTGAGCAACCTACACAAACACAAACAGATGAGCTGGGTCACTGGCTTAAGAACTGGTGGGTGGCTACTGGTCCTGGAAATTTCCTTGCAGATGCTCGGGACCAGGGAGGTCTTGAGACTGTCTCATCTGCCTCTCCTCTGTCACGTCAATGTTCACCAGTACAACCTGGCTGGGGGCTGGACAACTTCCACTAAACACCCCGAGGGACAAGCCACATAAGCAGTGACCCAAGGGTTAGCATTTTTTTTTTAATGTACATTTCCTTCACAGCCTTTATCACAGTTTGAAATTACAGACTTGCATAACTATTTGAGTAAAGTCTGTCTCCCCACTAGACCTCAATAACACTGAAAAGTTCTGTAATTAATTTGCAAGAAAAGTCTGTCTGCTCATCTGTATTTCCCGGGCCAGACACAGGGCTTAACATCTGGGAAGTGCTCAATAAGTGCTTCTGAATGAATGAGTCCAAAACAAACCGGGCTGGAGAGATACTGTGGTGTATCATTAGCAAGGCAGGAAAGAGGTAAAAATGCCCAGGTAAGGTAGTCATATTACATGTGACCACCTGACCCACTGTCAACACAAAAGGCCAGTAAGGGGTATGAGGGAGGCATTATATGGTCGCTGGATTTCGGGACCAAGTTAAGATGCCAAGGACAGCAAGTTTCTCTGGCAGACTCCTTGTCTGGACCTGCACTGCCCCATCCGTAGCTATTAGCTACTTGTGTGGCCACTGAGCACTTGAAACGTGGCTGATCTGAACTGAGATGTGTTGTAAGAACAATACATACACCAGCTTTCAAAGGTTTACATGACAAAAGAATACAAAAATCTATCACTAATCATTTTATATTGATTACATGTTGAAATGATACTGTGGGGGCTATGATTAGTTAAATAAAATATCTAATTGAATGAAGCTCACCTATTTATTTTGCTTCTTTTTAAATGGGGCTATAACAAAATGAACTGAGAACGGTGTGGGTGCATAGCTGCAGAGCTGGAGGAGGGGGTGGGAACCAGTGTGAAATGCACTGCATTCTGAGAAAATCACTTGTTTATTTAAATATTGTATTTATTAAAAAAAGAATCTGGATAAAAAATATGGGTGTTTACAGTAACAATCAAAAAAGGGAAAGGGAATATATAAATTATATATATATAAAGGAAAGAATTATAAGACACTTGAACAAAAAATTTACATCTTTAAAATATCTGACTTCAACGTCAGAATGAACATATCTTTTAAAAGCTCTTGGAAAACACTTCCTTACTCTCTTTGTCTCCTTTCTTTATAAGGCATCTTTAACTCCCTTTGGGAAACTTCTTATAAATGAGGATTTGCCTCTCAAGGGATTCCTCTGGTTAGGAAAGTGTTTTATTAAAAAATATATGTTTGCCGCAGAATGCTGAGCGATATAATTAGCTGGTCCCTTCTGTTTTATTTTAAAAGGCTGTATGGCCAAGTTCTAATTAAACATATTCTCAGGACATTTGAAATGTGAAGGTGCCTCCGAGCTGGGCACTAAAATAAAGGAAGTGAAGGCTTGGGGATGCAAGCTGGAATGCAGGCCCTCTGGCCACAGTGTGCCTGGCATGTAGCCTCATTTCTGTTCCTGAGCACACAGCTGCCATGACCCATAAGCCTGTCCCAGTTCACCATTGCTGGGACCCTGCCCTGAACCTGGCAGACAAAGAGTCCTGGGCTGGGATTCTGGGGTTCTGGGTGTGTGATAGGTCATCATGTCCAAAGTGAGAGCTTTTAAGGTCCCCACTAGTCCTGACATTCCAAATGTACATCTGGATATGTTTCTCTGGCTAGTTCTTGCCACATAGCATAGCAACATTCCAAATGCCCATACTTCATTTACTTTGTGAGTCCAGGAATAAAATACAAGACCATGGAATCTGGCTTTTGATGGCTCATCCAAGAGAGGCAGTGCCACACTCTCATTTGCAAAATGAGTAGAGTGGTGCTCACCTATTCCCTCTTGAAAGTATTTCTTCTTGGAAATACTCTGTCTGCAAACAGCAGATGGGCTGGGAGCCCAGAGGAGTTGAGTTTGGAATGACCTCTTCTAAATTCTCCCACCTTGGCATCTGAGTAGTAACCCCACTCTTTGCCAAGCATTTACCCATCCATTAAACCCTCTTCAGAAGCAAACAGAACTCTGTCTTTGCTGATGGGGACACAAAATGATAACATCCACTTTGGAAAACAGTTTGGCAGCTTCTTATAAAGTTACACATACTCTTACCGTGTATGTGCATATGTGTGTGTGCATGTGTGTGTGTGTGTGTGTGTGCTCAGTCATGTCTGACTCTTTATGACCCCATGGACTGTGGCCTGCCTGGGTCCTCTGTCCTTGGATTTTCCAGGCAAGAATACTGCCATGGATTGCCATTTCCTTCTCCAGGGGATCTTCCCAACCCAGGAATTGAACCTGAGTCTCCTGCATCTTCTGCCTTGGCAGGCAGATTCTTTACCACTGTTCCACCTAGGAAGCTGGGACTCTTACCATAAAACCCAGAAATCCCACTCCTAAGCACTGGGATGCAAGAGAAATGAAGACGTATGTTCATACAAAACCTGTATGTTCCTGTATAGGAGCTTTATTCACAGTCACCCTAAACTGGGAACAACCCCATCGTCCTTCAACAGACACATGAATAAGCAAACTGTGGTCCATCTACACCAGCTGTTGAAAAAACTCAACAACATGGATAAATCTCAAACACTAAGTGAAAGAAGCCAAACCCTAAAGGTAACCTACTGTATAACCCCATTTAGTACATCCTGGAGAAGGCAAAAGATGGGGATGAAGGACAGACCAGTGGTTCCTGGCATGGGCAGTGGCAGTGAGGGGTAGGAGGACACTTTGACTATGAAAGAGCAGCACAAAGGAGAGTCTGGGGGGATATGCATGTATGCCAAGTCTCCAGTTGTATCCTACTCTGGGCGACCGCATGGACTGCAGCCCGCCAGACTTCTGTCCATGAGATTCTCCATGCAAGACTACTGGAGAGGGCTGCCCCGCCTCCCGGGATCTTCCTCACCCAGGGATTGAAGCCACGTTTCTCACGTCTCCTGCATCGGCAGGTGGGTTCTTTACCACGAGTGCCACCTGGGAAGCCCGTTTGGAGCAATGGGACTTCTCCAAATTTTGATTGTGGTGGTGGTTATCTAACTCCATGAACATGTCAAAACTCAGAGCACTATACACCAAATGAGAGAATTTACTCTATGTAAATTAGAAAACAAAAATTTAAAACCCCTGCTTGGCAGTGAATGTGTGGCTGTTCGAGGTTGCCCCCCTCTCACTCATTTTATCCTGTAAGGGATTAAGTCTATCAAGGTATGGTGTTCCCTGGGGATGGTTACTGTCCAAAGTGGCCTCTGAAAACTGGAGGGAAGGATGTAGATTACACGGGCCAGTAACAAAGTTTTGTTTTGTTTTGTTTTAATTATCTTTCCTGTTGGATGTGGACAAAGAGGCAAGCAGGTTTAATTACCACTTGTGGCCACTCTTGAAGTCAAACAAACAAAATACCTTGAGGATGAGATGATGCTGAGAACACAGAGTTAAGAGAGGGTAGAGAAAACTGGGTTCCTGTTTGTATAATTGAGTCAGGATTTACCACTAGACAATTTCCTTAAGCCGGTATAAGCAGGGGGTGCTATTACCTGCAGACTGAAACTTCCTAGGAAATACAATCATGGAGCTCATTGAAACACTTCTGATCTGATCCACAGTTTCAAAGCAACTTGAAGCAAACAGGGCAATAAAGAACCTCTGTGAAACAACAGAAAACACACGCAAGAAAAACAATGGGGAAAGGACTTGGACAGGAGCCTCATGAATAGGAAATCCAAGTGGCCGTAAACATATGGAAAGGCACTCAACCCCGTTAGCATTCATGGAAATGCAAATTAAACACAGAGAGATAGCAACAGCAACCACTAGATTAGAAAATATTTAAAAGGAGCGGAAGAAAAGCTTGAAATATCACATGTTGACAAGGATGTAGAACAATGGGGACATGTAAAATCACTGCTTGTGGGGGTGAAAATTGACATAACTACTTTGGAAAACAGTTGGGGATTGTAGATATACATAGCCTATGACTTAGCGATCCTGCCCTGCATATATGTGTAACAGACAAGCTCTCCCACATGTGCACAACACACGAATAAGCATGTTCACAGCAGCATTTTTCATAATAGCCGAAAAACTGGAACAAAAGGGAAAACCGACTATATTGCAATATATTCATGATCCACAGCTTTAAAAAGGACCAACTGCACGCATTCACATGGTCAAGTCTCTGGGTGAAAGAAATAAGACACGAAATGATTCATTCATTACGATCTTCTTTATGCAAAGTTTAAATACAGGCACAGGGGTATTTGTACCGAAGTGTTAAAACTACCAAGCAAGGTAATAAAGCAGTGACTACAACGTAGAGATGGTGGTGGTCTCTAGGAAAGGTGATGATAATCAGGGGGTAGGGGGATCATTTCTGGTGATTGAGTGTGGTAGTTATACAAGTGTTGGTCTTCTAATTTTTATCTAAGCCACATATGATTTACACCTTTTTCTACATTTTTAATGTATCTCACACAGAGAAACATAACAAGTCAAAAAAAATAATCATATACCAGAGAGGTGCCAAGAACCAGCCTGGAATATGGGCTAAATCTGAGAAAATTCTAGAGAGGTGGTCCCAGAGACAAACTATCCGGTTGGTCACAAGTTTTGCTTTACTTCATTACCATTTATTCCAGCCAGGGGCCTTTCAGAAGTGTTTGCTTTCAAGTAAAAGTTGAAACCTTTGAAAAGTATCAATTGTGTCTTTTAAGTCTAATGTGTTAATCTGACAGCGTGCCCTTTCTGATTCACTGCAGTTCAGACCAGATCTGTTCCTTACACGAATCGACAAAGACATGACGCAGCTATCCTTATTTGCCTGGAGATCTTTCATCTTAAAATTTCAATCAGGGCCAGAAGCACAGGAGACCACACCCAATGCCTCTTGAGTAAGCTGTATACTGTTGGTCCAGGCATTTACTTCCCAAAGTTCCCTTGTATAAAACTCTCTCATGTTTTTATTTGAGCCTATTAACTTTATTTTAAATATAAATCTAACAAGTCCAGACATCTGTTTCCAGGACTCTTTCAGCTTAGAAAGGTAAAAGTGGCAGGGAACAGCTATGAGAATCCGTGTCACTATGTAAGAAGACAGAATGAAAACATCTTAGGTCTCCTAGGCTTCTGGACACCTTTACTGTAGGCACAACAATGAAACATTAAATTAGAAATTGACTAGACTCTTTTTCAAAAAAATCAGGAAAATGTGCAGTGCATAAGAAATGATTATCATCCAATCTTTAGCAAATCATATCTTTCAAAAAAGTAAGTTTTATAGATATTTTCCTGCAAAGAAGTCACTCTGTGAGAATGTTGAGATGTTCATCTAAATTCAAGTCTCTAGAAGCATATGCAAGTACACAGATGCAAATATATAGACATACACACATACACTTACACAGATGAATAATGAAAAATAGTATCTAGAGTGTGTGTGTGTGTGTGTGTGTGTGTGTGTGTGTGTGTTCATGCATGTGCTGGTGGTGGTAGTGGTTTGAGCCCCATTAAAGAACTCAAGATTTGGATGGAATTCACCCTGATAGCTGAACAATTATGAAACAGCAGCATCCTCAGAACCAAATGACCTTTTCATCAACTTACAAAACATTAAAGGTTAAAGAATGTTTGAAAGGAAGCTAATACTTTTAAAACATTGGGGAAATTGCCATCTTTTCGAAGACCTGACCAAAATGAGAGCAAAGTGCCAGCAGGCATGTGAGCCCTACCATGAGGAGGTGAGACACGTCTGCATCTCCTGCTTCATTCTGAACTAGGAATGAAACCACCTCCTCAGGAAAAGAGACAAGACAGGCCTGGGAGCCGCACAGCACGGGAGCGCATGCGAGGAACCCTTAACAGGCTGGCTCCTAATTGCAATTTTGAAGTCACATTGCTTCCTCTCTCAAGTAGCGATGGCAAGGTGAGCAAATCAATGAGAGTGTCAGATTTTCCAAGCTTCTATTTTCCATCTGACCTGGATGGTGCAAATTCCAGTCACTACTAACAGGGAAAATAGAAATATCAGCGAGGCTCCTCACTAAACCCATTCCTTTAATTAGCTCCCAGAAAGGCCTGGAGAATCCACCTTACTCGCCCTGCATATGCCCACTCTTCCCAGGAAGTTAGGAGGCCTGTGCCCTGCCCTGCCTTCCGCACCTCCCCGCTTTCTTTCTCTTTGTCCCACTCGCTGCACCTGCTTGCAGTATCCTCTGGGACATCCAACCTCATCCTGTTTTGTAAGCTTTTGTCTTCAAGAGGTCTGACCCCATGGCTGCCCTTCTCACAGGGCTGCAGGAGGGGTCAGCATCACTGGACAACCACTATATGCCAAGTTTTTCACCAAAGCATCAACATAAATCCATCATCCCAGGGAAGCCTGACTCTACCTAGGAAGTGGGCTCTGCTGTGACTCACCCATGGGCAGACAGCTAGTAATACCATGCCTCTTTCAAACCCTGGTCTAGCTCTGAAAGCTCCCAGGATACACTGCAAAGAAGTAAAAGCTTTGAAGGACTTCTCTGACTTGGATGAAATTTTTCTTCCCCGATTTTCTACTCAGGGCTGAAGAAGGAGATGAAGGAAGTGAGGCTCAAAACGGGGGGCAATCCACTTGAGGTCACTTGGTGAGTTAGGGGCCACCAGCCCAGGTGCTGCCTCACATGGGCAGAGCTTGCCCTCACCTGGTGTGTGCACACGTGCAGCCTGGCCATGCATTTGGGCCTTCTGTGCTGCTGATCCTGCTTCTCCTGCATGCTGTCATGCAGCCTGGGCTGGAGAGTCAGCCCTCTTACTTTCTCACCTTCACTGTCTACCTTCCAGACTCCTGACATGCCCCAGATAGGACCATCCTCCAGAGAAAGAGCAGCTGGCATTTCTGGACATTTGAGACGGGCATGACTCCTTGACAAATTTCCCTCTTGGAGGATGACTCTGGCCCATTTTCAAGTCTCATTTTTCCTGCCCGACAGGTGAGGCCTGAGGAGCAGGAAGGAGGGATTGTGGGCCGCTGGGAGGTTGAAGGGAGGTTTCCGTGCCACGTGACACAGAGTCAGGGGAACTACAAAGACCTTGCTGCTTCTGTGACCGGCAGGCCTTCTCCTAGTGGGAACCCTATCCCCAGACATTCAAGTTAGTAGGAACCGCAAATTCTCTAGAAAAGCAGGGAGGCCCTTTGGTACCTGAACATACCCGTTCACCCCCTACTGCCCAGCAGTATTCCCAGCAAACCCAGAGCCAGAGCCCCTCTCGGCAGCCAAAACACTCCTAAGCGCTTTAAATGATGTGAAAGACTTATGAATTTACCACCCCCCACATTGGGTCTACAGATTTTAAAGGTATTGATAATATCTCTCAGGTGATGTCACAATTCACTGTCAAATTTATATTCAGCACCTACAGTTTTTTTGTGTGTGTGTATTTACAAACAGTTAGCCAGCCTGGGTCCAGGTTCTGAGAGCACCCCCTGATCAGGGTGCCCCCTCTCTGGTGAGTGGGGCCAGGGAGGATGGCTGCAGATGACTGACTTGAGCTGAGTGTGGCTGCAAAGCAGCCTAGAGGGGCCCTTCTTGTTGGAACTCACACTCGCCTGCAGCCTTACTGCCATCTGCAGACCCCTTGGCAGGGAGTGGGGTGGGGATCAAGCACTCCCTCAGGGCAGTCTGTAGTTGGGCCCCAATTCTAATTCTTGCAGAGATGGAGAAAGAGCAACATCCTCACCACTCCACAGCTGAGAAAGACAATGGCATTTTTAAAAACTCTGTACTTTAAAAACATACAAAACAGAAAGACTCACAGACATGGAGAAGAACAGACAGGCAGTTGCCAAGGGAAAAGGGGTGGAGGGAGGGATGGACTAGGAGTTTGGGGTTAGTATATGCAAACTATTGCATTTAGAATGGATAAACCAGTTCCTACTTCATAGCACAGGGAACTATATCCAATCTCCTGGGATAAATCATAATGGAAAAATATTTTTTTTAAAAAAGAATGTATATATGCGTATAACTTAGTCACTTAGTATAGCAGAAATTAGCACTACATTGTAGGGCTTCCCTGCTGGCTCAGATGGTAAAGCATCCTCCCAATACGGGAGACCTGGGTTCGATCTCCAGGTTGGGGAAGATCCCCTGGAGGAGGGCATGGCAACCCATTTCAGTGTCCTTGCCTGGAGAATTCCATAGACAGAGAAGCCTGGCGGGCTACAGTCCATGGGGTCGCACAGAGTCAGACATGACTGAGCGACTAAGCACAGCACAGTAAATCAAATATACTTCAATTAAAAGTGTGTGTATAGGCCTTCAGGGGCATGGTGGGCCCCGGGGTACTTGGAATGATGGGCTATGGGAGGTGGTGGGAAAGAAGAGATGCTGAGCAGACAAGAAGTATCTGCTGGTCCCTGATGGAAGCCAATCCAGCGTCCCAGGCAAAGTCTCCACTGAGTCCTGAGCCACAGGCAGAACCAGGTCAGAAGGCCAGCTCTCCTGGTGCCTTCAGAGTCTCCTCGTTCCTTAGAGACCAAAGGTCAGCATCAGGGCAGCGTCAGTCACTTGCACACTCCCTTATTTCCACATTCTTCCTGAAGGATGCTATAGACGGGTCCCTCCTCGCATGCCTTTGCACACTGACAGGAGCTCCTGCCTCGGGGTGTGGGCACTTCCTTCAGGATGCGTTTTTCCAGGGGAGGAGTCCTGTAGCTGAAGCCAGTTGTCAGCACATCCACCTGAACAGCCTGCTCAGGCTTTCCCAGGGGTCAGGCTCCCGCAGCACCCCAACTCCCAGTCCCAGCTTCCAGTGGGCCTGACCTGCATGGGCATACAGTTCTCTGCTCAGTGCAAGTTGGATTTGTCTGCTTCAGAATTTCAATATTGGAGGGCTTTGAAGAGGGTGGTCAAGATCTGGGGTGGGCAAGTGTCTTATCTTGAAGTTAATCTCAATGGAACAAACACACGTTTCACGCAAACGCTAGATTTGTGGAACCTAGAGAAGGGAGTTGAAGTGAAGGCGTTAGAGCTTTTCTTAAACCCCTCCTTGGCGTCACCACCTGCCTCTGCCATCCAACTGCAAACGAAGAGTAGAGACCTAGTCTTCCAGGTGATAAGAGCACGCCAGCCCACTGTCTCTCCCCTCTTTCATTCCTGGGGCGGGTGGGGCTGCCCCCCGTCCTGCCTCTAGAGGGCGCTGTTGGAGAGGTGGTACCGCCAGCTGCAGCCTCGAGCTCAAAGAGGGCGCCCCAGGGACTCCACCCCTAACCCCTGGCCTAATTTGAATATTTCATTGGCTGCCGCCAGTCTGGCCAATTTATCATGCAAATACCGGTGCCCTCGCGCCAGAGAGGAGCCACCGCCCGAGCAAGAGAGTGGCGCCCGATTGGTGGCCGAGACAGCTGCATTTGTAATATTTTTCTTTGGGCATTAGAGTCATTTACCAATGCCATCGCCGCAACTCGAGGCACTGAATCACAAGCCACTTAAAGGTTTTTATTGGCAGCTTTGAAACTTCTTAACATGTTCTTTTGTTTTAAACCAAGTATCAACCTATTGCTGACCGCCCACCCTCCCCCCCCCACTCCCCCGCCCGCCCTAAAAAAACTGCAGCAGCTACAAACTATTTTGTTCCCTCTCAGTCTGTGCACTGGGTGACCGCTTCTGCCGTGTCACAGCGAGGAGGGCTAGACCTCTTTGGGGTGAACATTGGTAGACTTGAAATAAATAATCTTGGCAAATTCTTATGGGGTCCAGACACAACTGATAGCAGACAAACAACAAGGAACCAGAGAGTAACAGGAAGAGGAGGAAGATTTGGGAAAGAAAAGTGGCAGAAAGATGAAGAGGGAAGGGAGAATTCAAAGCTGCTCTATGAAAGAGGAAATTCTTGGAGTTATCAAAGCTGCCGAAAAAAAGAGACTATCCGCATACAAAGAAACTCAACCTGCTGGCCACCCTGTCCGGAAGAATTCTGGGTTTGCTGTTCTGGAAATGCAAGTGCTATGCACCCAAGTTTCAAGAAATAAAAATGACAGGAACGAGGTCCCAGCCCAGTATCCCTCTCTTGTACCTGCCCTACTGAGAACTGCGCCCGGTCTCGATTTTCCCCGTTTGGAAATTCAGCGACAAACACAAAACCATAATATATAAGATAGAAAAGAAGAGCGATTAGAAGTAGAGAAAGAGAAAACGAAATTCCTCCTCGTCTTGCAAATTCCCCGGCTAGTTAATGAGGTCACCAGGCTTGCAACGCTGGGCTGTCTGGTTTGAGAAGACCTGGTGGCTTGATTTCTGAGACCTCCTCCTCTCCCGGATTCCTGCATTGGACGAGCCTGAGCTCAGCCTCGCCGTGATTCACAAGCAGGATTCTGTCCGCGGAACTTGCACCCGCGCGGGAAGAGCTGGGCACCTCTGCTTTTCAGCTAGCAAAGGGCTGCTTGCTTCCAGCCAGGGGCGAGCCCCACAGTGGCTGCTGCTGCGTTGAGTGTAGAGTTTTTTTCCTTAAGCTTTGCCTAAATGGTTTAGAAAAATCCATTTCACCTAGAGTGGGAAAAAACACGCCTCGCTGTAGCGAGTAATTCTGGAAATTCCCCGAGCAACTCAGGTCAACGCAAGGGATTTGATCAAAGGGCATTTTGCCAGTAATTGTGTCCTCCAAGCTGGTCTTAATGTGTATCTGTCTTAGACAGAAACATGAAGACTTTCTACTTTCTTTAATATTAGATCTCCCCCAAAAAAAGTTTTTTGGAAAAGTTTGGTAAAGGATTAGGCTTGAAAGATAATTATGTGAAAAAGGGGAGCGGAGTCTAAACTATGCTCCCCAAATCTGAAAATCCGGTACTGAGAGCAGAGACGAGCCCCAGGGTGTTAGGGATGGAAAATCCCCAGCACGTCTAGGGAAACCCCAGAAAGTAGTCCCTACCAGTCACCCAGCTAGGAGATGGGTCTGTAGGCATACCCGATTCCCTTCCAATAACGGTGTTCCCTCCCTCCCTGTTAGGTACACAGCTTTTAATTTCTGCTTTTAAAGATGCTTATAATTGCCTGGAAATCCCAAGTCTGGGGGCGGGTGGGGGGAGGAAGGGGGAAATGAGACATCAAGGAGGGGACCTGCTGGCTCTAGCTTTCTAGGGGGCATGACTGGGTCAGCTTGCATCCAAAGTTCAGGAAGTCCCAGTCATGCCCAGTTCAGGGATGGCCCGGGGCAGCCTTGGCTCTGCCGCGCCCCAGCAGACAGCGAATCTCGAGGCTGGCCAGGGAAGATCAAAGGTCCTTTTTGCCTTTGAGTTGGGTGGTCCTGGTGGGATTGGCAGACCTGCAGAGAGCAGAGTTGCAAAGTTGGGCCAGACCTCTGTGTTGGAAACACAAGAAATTTACCAAGTAGGAAGCCCGCTCTGGGGAGGAAAGGTTGATAGCCTGTGTACCCAAGTGTTTGGGGAGTGGGATGGCGGGACTGGGGAGAGTCACATTCTCAGCACCAATTCTTGGGCCAAGAGAAGCCTCCTACTTTTCTTCCAGGAGTCCCTTGCCCCACCCCCAGCTCCCATCCCTGGGAGCCTGATGTAGCTCCCCCGAGGCCCCACAGAAGTGGCATTAATATACCGCTCCGATTTTCCAAGGTTTATTTCACGTCAAAACTGTAAAAGTTCTTGGGAGAATTTACAGACAAAACATCTGGTTCGTTAAAACAAAGCTACCGGAAAAAGAGAAACAAACTTCGCTGCTGTGTAAATGCACTTTTAGCAAACAATTTACCGCCTGGCTAGGGCCTGGCCCCAGGGTCCGAATTCTTCCCTTCACGGCAGGCGCTGAGGTCCTGGGCCCAATCCCTGGCTGAGGTATGCAGGTGGTGGCAGTCCGCCTCACAGCACCCAGGGTACCTCCTCCTGCCTAGCCCAGGTTGTGGTGATAAGGAGTGTCAAAGGGTCCAGACCAGAGCGCCGACGTTCCAGGCGGGCGACGGCTGGAGAGCCCTCGCTGCCGCCTCCTCCCGCAGGCACTGGGCTCCCCAAGGGCCCACCGGCGCGCCAGATGCCCTCACACCTTGACATGGGGGGTAGGCTCCCAGAGGGCGTTTTCCCTGCGGACGGCCCGCGCCTCCTCCAGACGACCGTTCCGTGTTTAGACCCCTGGGTCCCCAGCCCGCCCTGAATAGCCAGCTTCAAGGATGCCTTCTTTGCGGACGTCTCTGCTTCTGGCCATCCCAAATGAGGACACACTTAATTCAGCCTGGTTTGGGACCGGCGGGCTGTCACTCAGCCCTCAATCGCACCTTGAAGACAACCTCGGCTGCCTCCAGGCGGTGGCCCGCCTGCTCCTTCCCGAGCGCGAACTTCCTGACTCCCCGCGCTGCGCGCCGCGGTCAGGATCCTCGCCCCTCCACCGCACACTTGTTTCGAACCACACGCCTGCGTACTTCTCCCCTCCCCGACTTCTCCCGGCTAGGCTCGGGTTAGCCAAGGACAAAAGCGCTCCCGGGATGCGAGAGACCCGCTCAGGTAGGCCCGGCACTGCCGCCTGGGGTCCGTGAGTTCCTGGAGCTGGAGTCGGGCTTCTAACCCTTTGACCTGAAGGAAAGGCTGTTGGGACCATTTGTACTGAACAGGGCCCCGAATCCCGCTGCAGACGAGGAGCGGGGTTCCATTGCGCCCGAGGAGCAATCTTGGGGGTCAGGAGTTATCTTCATGGCCCCTGGGAATCTGGGGGGCTCTTAACAGGGTGGTCCAGCTGATCGCAATGGGAGCCGCCAGTTTCCCCTACAGGCGGTTGCCACCGGACATTTTGGCATCTCCCCACTGTCCCTCAGGCCCCTTCTTTTATTTCTGGGGGTGTAAAAAACTATTCTCAGAAACACGGCACTTCCCAGAGTGGGGCCACTTTTTGCGTGACTCACGCGGCTAAGTAGTTACCAGGTGCTTCTGCAGGGCAGAACCATATTGTTGCTTTTCAAAGGAAAGGTCCCTGCAACTCTTCAGAGTGGGGTACGATTTCTGCAGTGTGCCTTCTACAGAATTCTAGCTCCGCCGCCGGGCGCGGGCTTTTCCGCCCTCTAGTCTAGCGTGGAAATGGTTCCGCTGCTGGATGCGGTGCGCGAAGCCGGCACCCTAGAGCGCAGACCGTCCTTCCCAAGGAAGGCGCCCCGGCTAGCGCCGCCTCAGCGGTCTCTGGCCTCCTCCTGAACCGCGCAGGCCTGGAAACATGCCTGCAACCGGTTTCTGTATCCCTCCGAACTCGGGAATCGCAGAACCATGAGACGCACAGGCTTGGACCCGCGTGTGTAGTCGACTCAGACGGACTGAACTCACCAGGCACCGGACAGATATACTTGCAGTAGTAATAACACAAATATATCAGGGGAAGTGCCAGGGACAGCCGCCACACAGATGTCCCAGGAGGAGGTTGTATGTACACTCTTCCTCTGAAGTTCTTGGGGAGGACATGAAAGGCCCTTGGCCAGGCCAAATTGATCCTATGATCAGGGACATATGTGAAGGTGTCTGTCTTCTGAATCTTGGGTTAGGGGACGATAGGGAAAAGCAAGAAGCAAAAGCAGGAGAGCAGGCTACCACCGTCCGGGGTCAGCAGTCTCCGGGAATGGTCGGCAACTCCCTGCAAAGCACTGGCTTCTCCAACTTATGACCCCGTTCTCTCTCCCTCTGTAAATAACATGTGAATTACAGACATACTGCCACCCAGAAACTATTTCTCCCTAAATCGAGCTCATAGTTCTCACTCGAATCCGTGAGAACCCATGGATCCCTCCTCTTTTCTTCCCTTCTTGTCTCCTCACTGGCAGGCCATGGTACGAAGCAGCCAGGCAGGGCCTGGCAAACTTTTAGATTGTGACCTTCTGGCTAATACCTGCCTGGCGACCTCGACAGCCTTAGACTCGGCCAAGCTGAAGATTTAAGCAACGGAGTTGAGGTAGCTTCCAGGTCTATATCGTGCTTGCTGCGGATTTGGGAAACCCACCTCCCTTCTTTCCTATGCCACACCCAGTCCACAGAAAATGGGCAGAAAACTTGGCAGAAAGAAAGGGCTAGGTTGACACTGTTCCCCTGCACCTGTCCCATCCCTAGAATGGCCTGCAAAACTAATCATGTTTAGAGATCCCAATATTAAACTGGGTAGGTGTAGCTAAAAGGTCCCCGTAGAGGTCAGGGTTCCAAGCTGTGCCAAGCCGGGCCGGAACCTTGTTTTCGTGCCCGGGCAAAGTAGCGCGGTCGCAGTATGCACCCCGCATAGCCCGTGTTGTGCGTGACGGGCTATCGCGGCGACGTGCAGCTCATTGACACTGATGGATGCGCCAATGGTTGGACGGACAGATGTTGGGGCGGATCGCACTGCGCGCGGTGCCTGAGCGGGGGAGGGCGAGGCAGCGATCGGGCGGTGGCTGCGGGCTGCGCTGAGACCGGAGCTCAGGCCACGGCCGACAGGGGGAGAGGGCGGAGGGAACTGAGGTTTGGAAAGCTGCGCCAGGAAGGAGAGGAGGAGGGGGAGCACGAGTCAGGGCGAAAGTCTCAGCCTTCCGTGCACGGTGCCCAGTGCTGTGCACTCGCTACAACCCGTGGACCCAAGCGGGCGCTCGGCTTGTGGAAGGTGAGTCAGGGCAGCAGGAGGTGACCTCCCGCGGCGCCTACTCTCCTTCTGGCAAGTGGTGATCAGTGCCGCAACCAGAATCCTAGAATCCTGAGGCCGCGGGCGGCGTCTGCCAACTCACCGTTTTCTCCTTCGCAAGAAGCGTTTCACGCCCCACGGCCCCGTCTCCCGGGCCTGGGGGGGCAGTTGCTTTGGCCTCTGCGGCCGCAGGCACCAACTCCGCGCCACGCGCCCGCCCCAGAGTCTGCCGCACGAGGCCAGCCGGGGACCCAGCCGCAGCTAGACTCCAACTCCCCGCAACCGCCCAGGGTCCGCATCCCGCAACTCCGTGCGCTCCTGCGTACGCCAAGGCGCAGGAGGCGGCTTTATAGCCCCGGAGGACGGCGGCAGCACATCTGCATTCAGGGAGGCGTCTGGACTGAGCCCAAGCCCTCAGGCTGGGGGCGAGCGGAGACTTTTGATCTTACCGTCAGGGTGAGATCGAGGTCTCCTGGTCTAAAAGAAAAGAAAGTATGCCTGTGAACTTTTAAAACAAACTTGCAAAAAACAATCACAAGGAAAAAATAAATAAAAGAGGGGGCAGAAGAAGAGGGAGAAAGAGACTAAAAAAGAAACATAAGTGGGGGGTTGGTAGGGAAAGACGGAAGAAGGCCGGGGTTTGCAGCTCCGAGAGCGCTCAGGCAGTCAGTCCCAGGGCGCGGGGCTTCGGCCCTCGCTCGGACTCTCGCACGCGGCGCACAGGGGACTCCCTGGGCACCAGCGGCGCGCCCAGAAGCAGCACCGCCTAAGGGGCCGTGGGCCTGGCGGCCGCCCCCGCACTCCCGCCACCGCCGCCCGGCAGCGCCCGGAGCCGGCCCCGCCGCTGCCGCCCCATTCCCGGCCCAAGAGCTGGCCCAGGGAGACGCAATCGAGCCCGCAGCGCATCGATGCGCCGCCGCCCGCGCCGCTCCGGCTCCGGCTCCCGCTCAGCCGCCGCTGCCCCTGGGGTCGTCCCACTGAGCTCCAGCCCACCCGCGCCCTCGCGGCCGCCAGTAAGTGAGCCTTCTTTGCCCCGCCGCCAACTCAGCCCTGTCAGCTCCTCCTCTCCACGATCCGCCGGGCTGGCCCGAGCCTCGGCGACCCCAATCACCCAATCAATAATCAATTTTGCCCAATACTGCCGGAAGGCCAGGCGCTGGGCGCGGTAGCCCCTCTCGGGGCGCCCCGGGGCGGGGGATGGGTTTGAGAGTCTGAGCTCCTGCCCCCGCCCCCGTCCCGCCCTCGGATCTGCCAGAGCCCGTGGTGGGGGGCGCGGTCCGGCGCCTACGGGGCGAGGGGCGGGGTGGAGGTACGGTGATCTTCCCAGTCTGGAGAGGAAACTTACGAGGCACCCCCTCCCTCGCCGACCCCCGGGACGGGCCCGGGAAAGTTTGCCCGGGAAAAAAAAAAAAAAAATTGGGGGAAGTGGCGGCGGCGGGTCCCGGGGGAGGAGCTCGGGAGGCGCGCGGGGTCTGAGAGCAGCCCCCACCCGCTCCAACCCGCGCCCGCCTCCTCCCCTGAGGGCGCCGGCGCCCGCCCGCGGGCCCTGGCATCCCCGGGGTGCGTGGGCCCAGGCCCGGGGTCTGAGCCGGGGGCTTTGGACGCGGCATGTGGAAAGGAGTACGGCCCGGGAGTGGCAGCGGGGAATAGCCAGGGGGCGAGGCCGGGTGGGGAAGAGGGGCAGGCGGGAGTAGCTAGTGCCCCGGGACAGGCTCGGCCGAGCCGGCGCCGCGCCCCTGCGTGCGCGCAAGGGGCGGAGGCGGAGGGGCGGCACCCCCTCCCAGGACTGGGCGGGGGTCCTAGACAGGCTCGGGGCCGGGAGCGGGGGCGCGGCGCCCCCGCGGGCGGGCGAGTGACACGATCATCTCCTTTTCCTTTAAGCTTGCCTGTTGCCGACGCCGCCGCTCCAGCCGCGCCGCGGGCAGAAGACTGGACCGCTGAGCCCCGGGCCGCGGCGGCGGCGGCGGCTGAGCGCCCCCACCGATGCCGTGACCCTCCTGCCCGGGGGCGGGGACCCGGGCTTCACCGGCCGGGGCCGCTCCGGTGCTCCTCCTCCCACCCCTCTGCCCGCCTTCTCCCCCCGCTCCCCGCCCCCCGGCCCCGAACCCCGCGCACCTCGTCTGGGGACGGGGCGGGGGGTGGGGGGGCAGGGCTGCCGCTCCTCCCCGCCCCTCCTCCTCCGGCCTCTGGAGCGATTTGTCAAACTTCCCATTCCGCCGGCAGCGCGGTCCTCCTCCTCCTCCTTCACCACCTCCTCCTCCTCTGCCTCCTCCTCCCCCCGCGCTCCTCCCTCCCCGCGCCTCCCTCGCCCGCCCTCCTTCTTCCCTCCGCACGTTCGGGGATCGCGGCGGAGCGCGGAGCGGGGGGGACGCGGAGAGCCGGGGCGCAGCAGCATCCTGCGGGCGGCCGCTCTCCGGGGGGGAGGCTGAGAGCCGGCCCGCCTCGCCCCCCCGCGGGCCCGCCGCCCCTCCCTCCCTCCCTCTCAGCCCGGCAGCGGCGGCGGCGGCGGCGGCGGCGGCGGCAGTGGCAGTCGCCGGAGGAGCATCATGCCGAGGAGGAAGCAGCAGGCGCCCCGGCGCGCAGCAGGTACGAGCCGCTTCCCCTTCCTCCTCTTCTCCGCCTCCTCTTCCTCTCCTCGCCCCGCGTCTCCAGCCGGCGGCGACCCCGCTCCTTGCCCCGCTCCTCGCCCCTCTCGCTCTGGCCACGCAGAGTAACTCCGGGGCGCCGGGCTTTCTCACCGCTCTCCTGTCTGGTGCGTGCGCCCGCCTCGCGGACCGGCGCCCCCCGGACGCCCCGCTGCGCTCTGCCGCCGCCCCCCTGCCCCCCTTCCCGCTCGCACCCACTTCGGGAACCGCGCTCGCCCGCGGCGAACTGAGCGAGGCTGAGTCCCTGCCTCCTCTGCTCCCCGCCTGGCCGCCGAGGGGGTGGGAAGGAGCCCTCTTCTGTCTCTTTCTGTGGGGGGCGGGCGGGGTCACCTGAGTTGCCCGGGACACCTTCTGTGTCCTCCCGCGGCCGGCCGGCGGGGGACTGCCCGGTGTCTGCCGAGCGAAAGAGAGCGAACGAGTGAACGAGCGGGTCCCTTTGGCCACCTTACTGCTAATCCGATTGATTCTTCATTTATTGGGCCCAAACCGGGCACAGCGGTGGAAACCGGAGCGCACAGGGTCTGGGTATTGTCAGATGACTGTCAAGTCGCTGTTAGATGCTGGCGTTCTCTTTACCCTGGTTTGTTTTCGCTCACCCCCACCTTCTCCTTCTACTGCTTCTCCCACCCTCATTTCCTCCTGGCACTTAGTTCTGGGACGTATCTGAGTACTTTCTTCGCCGCCCCCCACCCCCGACCCCGCTCCTTTTTTTTTTCTTTTTTCTTTTCTTTCCAGGAGTGTCAACTCCTGTTAAGACTGAGACGAGTTTTTTTGTTGTTATTTTCTTTTCTGGAAAAAGCATCATTGAAAGCAAAACAAAACCCACACACATAACATTATTTTGCAATAATGTCAGTTGGGGGCATGTTGCTTGGAAGAAGGGTTTCTGGCCCTTTGCCACCCTTGATTTGATGACTGATTGATCGCCCGTCATGCTGCTGCCTTTGATCTATTCATTCCCAATAAACATCAATAAATCACTCGAAATGGTGAGGCCAAGCTCTGTGACGTCACTCGGGCCCTGTCAGTGCAACTTCTGGGATTTGGGGCGGACTGCTGAGAGGACCACATATGGACGGGATGTATTTTGATATGAGTAACACTCAGATGTGCAGAGGTTCAGATGCTGCCTGAAGGGGAGGGTTAAGTGGAGGTTCATTTTTTCTTCTCTTCCTTTCTTTTCTGTTCTTTTTGTGGAAGAAGGGAGGACAGGGAGAAGGGTCAGGGCTTTGCCTGGCGCCCTTCTTGGATGAAGGCATTGTAACCATGCCACCGGTGAGTGCCTGTAGTAGCAGTGGGGATGGTGGTAATGGTCACTTCCATGGCTTCAGCGGGCATTGCCAGTGGAGCTCACACGCTGGCTGCACTCTGAACTTGAGTCTTCTCACACAGGGTCACAGAGAGAACGCTGTTCTTTCTTCTCCCAGAAATGTACTGTCCTGTTAGTGTCCTAAAGAAATCGTAGAAGAAAACAGACTTGGTTTGGGGCATATGTTGCCGATTTTGCTGTCTGTCCTCAGAGTTACCTAAATTTAGAAAGTTTGAAAATCACAGTCGTGGTTGTAGGGAGGGTGCCACCTCTCAAGTCACCTTCTGGGTGGTGCTTTTTTGCCCATCCCATCTTCTACTTTAAATTCCAAGCTCAAGCAATGAGCTTATCTACTCAAAATAAACTCTCAAAGTTTGGAGGACTCCTTTACAAAGTTGGACAGTAGGAGTGTCTTGGGCTGCTTCCAGTCTTTGAAATTTTTTTTTTCCTTTCCTTTTTGGATGCACATTTGAAGGTATCTCTCTGCCTCAATCAAATGAACCATATGTGATTACATCTTTACATTTGGTTTAGAGCCCTCTCCGCCGTTGCTTCATCTTTCTCTTCCACCTTGCCAATCTGAGACTCTTATTTGATAACTTTCTGCTAAAAATATTAGAGGAGGAGGAGGAAATATGCTGTTGGTTTTATTTTTTTAAAAGCAACCTGTTCACTAACCTTTTTGCACCTTTAAAAAATGCCAGCCAGGAAATCTCAGGTCAGTTAAGAAATGTTCATTATATAAAAACTTGACTGCACGACTAATAGGAGCTGGAAGAATGGTTTTGCTCTATCAAAATGACCCGTCAAAACGACTTTGTTTCATATTTGATTTAATTGTCTCTCTCCTGACAGGCACATTCATCAATAGCTTAATGGTCAATCAGAAGTTGGCAGCGTGAGTGCTTTTTTTCTTTCCCATACCCTGGTTTTGGATTTACTTTATCAGAATGCCTCTGCCTAATGGACGTGTGGAGGAGGGGGTGGGGAATGTCTGAAGGGCTACTTATTTAAGGAGAGTGGAGGAATAAAAAAAAAAAAGAACCTTCCACATCCAGGCTGGTGATAAGTATGTACAGGCCAGTATGTGTGCTGTGTGAGTTTGTTTATTTGTTTGGATGGGCCAAAAAACTTCCCATTTTTCTTTTATTTTTTCCTCCTTTTCCAGTTCTCACAGCTGCAAGTTATAAGGTTCATGCCTGCTTTTGTGGCATACTGGGAGTGATGACAAATTGATCGCTTTGTACTGATAGAGAAAGAGAGTGGGAAAAAGAAAGATGTCTGCTGATTGGTAACTGGAAATCCAGTCCCAGCAACCTTGAGAAGACTCAAGAATTTTTTTCCCCCCTCCACTCTGAAAGGTCCGCTCAGCCATAAAAAAAGAAAAGTTGTTTTGCCAGCTTCATTAGTGTTCACCTAATTAGCTGTAAACCTGATGGATTCCTGACAGCTTTAATGATTGGAGATGACAAGCTCGACGCAGTGTCATCCCGCAGAATTAGGTTTGCAGCTAGTTTGATGTAATCAAGTTGATATTACACAGTCCTGGCTGCCTTTAGTTGTGCATTAACTCAATTTTCTGCTGCAGGTGACAAATGGGCTTTGGTACCTGGATAATCATGTCATAGGAATTAGGGCCCTTTTAATGGTCTGGGGTAGAATAACAACCACAAAGGGCTGGGAGCTGGGGAGAGTGTGCAGACGCAGCACACAGGTGTACACAGTTTTTACATCTAGGCCAAATGTAGTGCTGCTCTCCAGAAGGCCAAGGCAGGCTCCAAGAATCCCTGAAAAGACGGTATTTCTGCACTTCAGGATTTTCTCTTTTTGATAGAAATTATGCATGGCTGAGTGTCTTTTCTCAAAGGGAAGAGAGAAATTTCTTCACCTGCCAAGGAGAAACCTGGGCAGGAGTTTCCTTTCTCCAGGCATGTAATTTCAAAGGGCTATACATTTGTGCTGGACAAATGTCGTTACCCGTAGAAGCTCAGAGGGCAGCAGGGTGACAGAGGCCAGTGTCCTTCAGGTAAAACGACCATTTCCTCTCTCTCCTATGTGTAGTGTTCGTTTTTCAGTAAGTATGTTTTTTGAAAATGGCAGAAAAGAAGTTCAAGCAGTACTTAATAGCAGATCACGTTTTATTCTTTCCTGTTCTTTCTCTGGAAGGAAGTGTAAAATCTTAATAAGCCCTTGCCTAAACTCCTCCCGCCCCTGGCCAAAAAGAGAAAAATAAAAGGAAAGAAAATCCAACAAACAACAACTTGTCATTGACCTTTTGAGTCTTATTTGGTGAAAGAGAAAAACCGTCCATGGAGTTGTTAGGTAGTTGTATTGCAAAGATAAACCTTCAGGCATCTTGACTTTTGTCAAAGTGGTTTGGACCCCTTAGGACCTGCTGGAGTAACAGATCACTGTGGGTCCCCAAGGAATAGGTTGAGCTTGTGGTGGCAAGGCCTGGGGGTTTTATTTGTGGGTAGACATGGACGAGCTAGAAGACGGCACACGTGGCGAGGGCCACATACCACCATCCTAACCTTCCTAAGTCTCGTCCACATCTCAGGCAGCTCCGGAGAGGAGCTTTTCCCTCTTGGAAGCACATGGATCATTCAGGAAGGCATTTCGGCCTCAGCTTTGGGAATTCATTTGCTCTCAAAAGCCTGCCACCCATCTCCCCTTTAGACAGACATTCTACCCGGTAGCAAGGTGGCAAAGTGACTGTTTTGGGTCACTCTGTGGTTCTTCCTTCCCCCTTTTCCTACAAAACGAAAGGAACAATGTAAATTTTAAAAAAGAGAAACTGAGAAGCTGAAGGAGAGAAACAAAGAGGGCAGGAGCCAAGGCCATTCCCCTGGACGTCCACGTAGGGGAGAGAAGCTTCCAGAATTGGCTGCTGTGCCCCCATTATCTTGACAACTGTCAGTTAGAGCTTCAGTGCTCTCCAGGGCCACCCTTGATTGTGAGCGGTTGATGTTGTCATTTTGTTCTCAGTTTTGCCTTGAGCGCGCTCGTAAGCGAGAGCCAGGTAGTCAATAACTGATGTATCAGCAGTTATTCCCCAAATTGCCTCACAAGTCTGCATTTTCCCTCTTTTTTTTTTTTTTTTAAACTAAAGATTGTTTTGTAAAGTGATTAGAATGAAAGGTGACTGCTCAGGGCCAGGGGAAATGCCGTGAAACCCAGGTGAGTTCCCAGAATGAAAACCTCTGTTTCCCTGCCCTCCACTTCTGGGATTCTGGAAGGGGAAGGATCACCTTCTGGAGGGCGAAGTGGCATCTTTCCTTTTTCTGGGCATCTGGCAGAGCCAGGCTGGGGCTAGGGCTGCGGATGCAGGCAGGGAAGGAGCGGGGAGAGGACGGGAGTCCTGGTTCGGGTGGGTGCCCCACAGCCATCTTTAATAACAGGAGCAGGCCAGTTATGCCGAGCACAGTTTGTGAGGCTTTCCTGCTGGCCCATTTTTATTCCTGCCTATCACTGGACAAACTATAAAAATAGCTTTAGTCTTGTAGTAAAAAAAAAAAAAAAAAAGTAGGGTGTGTGTCTACTTTCCCTGTTTGTCTGCAGCCAGCCCAGGTTGGGAGGCCTTTGAGAGAAGCTGTTTTTAACACCCCTGTAGCCTCACCCCGAAGCCTGTCTGGGAAACAGGACAGAACATAGCGGTGGTATCACGCTGGACCTTCTCAGGTGTTCACTGTGTGTGTGTGTGTGTGTGTGCGTGTGTTCTAGTTATGTTCCAAATTGTGGTTTCTCTGTCAAAAGGTAAAAAATGAAAGGTGAATACAATATATTGTATTTGGTAACAATGATATGGACTGGTACATCGAGACAGATAATGTGCACTTGTAATTAGACTCAATAGACAGGCAGTCATTTTTAAATTCTTTTGACACATGCATAAAATAGTCATATAATAAGATAAGATGACAATTTTATGTTAGGTTGATAAAGTGTCCTGATACATGCATTTAAATGTCTGTAAGCCTTAAAAAAAAAATTAAGACAGATTAATTCTAGTTTCCAGTATTTGCAGTTAGTCATTAAATTAATTTTCAAATCCTACTAAACAATGGTTATGAATATGTTTTTTTTTTCTTTCTTTCTTTCTGGAGTCTTATACCTGAATTGTAAGGAATGGATACATAGATTTGGTAGCTTTCTCGAATTTTTCAACATTTGTAATCATTTATGTTAGACATGGGTGTAAAAATTCAGGTTACTGTTTGTGACTAGAAAGATGCTATGCAGTTTTGGAAGCTGAGAAAAAACACCAGTAATAGAACATAATCTTCTTATGACCACTTGCCTGAACAACTGTCATACTCTACATTTAGGAATCTTTATTAGAAAGATTACATAGTGTCCTTGACCAAATATTGAATATTTTATAAGCCCCATTTAAAAAAGAAGACATTTTGAGCACATACACTTGATTTGATCAGCACTTAGATTCTTGGGCTTAATTACTTTCAATTTTGTAAATTATTTTAGTATTTCAACAAGAGTGGCCCAAGAAACATAGGGGGCGGGGGGAGCATTTCTCTAAAGGTCATGTTACCTGGACTTTTTGACCCTCTCCTTACCTTATTTTCTCAAATATGCTAAGGTGTGGCTCATGAAAAATAATTTAAATTTGTTTGGGCTTGATGATAAATTATTAATTCATACTGTCAGGACACATGTTATTAATTATGACTGTGTTTTCTTCATCCAGAACAGCTGTTGGGGAAACAGTGTAAGTTCAGATTGTCTTCGAGGGGTGGGAGCCAAAGCAAGGAACTTACCAACTCCTTGTCATCATCTTCCTGATTCCCTTGCTTTGGGAGTAAAGGATTGCAGGGGGTGGAGTGAATGGGGAGAGAGAAGCTATTAATTCTGGGCCAAGATGGGTACTAGCAAATGCTCATTCGTGTACCTTTTTAGGGAGCAAGCCTAACTGCCAATGCTCTGAGTCCAGGTGGGATTCTCGGTGGTACCTGCTGCCTTCCCCAGTCTGGTTTCCATTCCACCAGTGTCTCTTCTTTTCGTCTTTCTGTTGGGTAGACCAGAAGGTCAGGTTTGCAAGTTTATAGTAGCAGAAAGCAAACTCTTCTGAAAGCCTGTTTGTCCCCCAAACTGGAACCCATCCCTTGGAGAGTAAAGGGCTGTTTGGTAATATACATGAAATGACTCCAATTCATTTACTTTTGATTTTCTATCCCCATCATTAAATCTAGTCCTATGTATTCAGTTTCCTCTGAGTTCTTTGAGAAATGCATGTTGCATAAAATAGGCAATTTTTAATGAACAATTTAATGTAAATGGGTTTTGAATTTAAATTAATATTAATGAAGCCTTGAGTGAATTTATTTTGCATACGTAAAGACTTGTAAGTCTTTCACCCATGTGCTTTCTCCTTTATGTAGTAACATTGGTTAGGTGGATTAACCAGCACCTTTTAAAGATTTATACTTAAAAAATGAAATTAGTTTTACATGTCCAATAGCACCAACATATTATTAGGCAAAAGCGTTACTTAATTTAAAGAAAATATACCTCATTTTCCAATTAAAACTCTTCCTTTCCATCGTCCTGAAAGCTGCTGTTGGTTTGGCACTGCTGCCGGGGAAAATACACACCAACAATAGTTAGTTACTACAATCAAGATGTTTTCTTTTTTTTGCCTTACCTCTAATGCATTATGTATCCCAGGATGATGGGAAGTTCTGTAATTAATTCTGTTAGATGTAATTGCTATAATCACTTTGATGTTACACATAATAAAGGTAATATGGTAAGCACATAAAAAATATAAACACCTTATTGTAACACTCCTGCTAAAATTCCTTCTCATCAAGTCTGGTTTATAGACCAGTGTTCTCAACTCTTTTTGGTCATAGGTGACAATTTATCTGAGATGTGTTCATTGATATTCCAAAGGGAAGTCAGTGATTGGAGAGGATGGGCCTTGGCTTGAAGGGGTCTCCAGGCTGATTGCCTAGGAATCTTAATTCCCCTTTCCTTAAAGATGCTGCTGATGAAGACAAGGTGACCGTGAACTTCTCGAGAGGTGAGAGGTGAACACGTAGGAGGGCCTATGGCATGAAGTAAGAGACGTAGGAATGGAAGAAGAGCTCCAAGAAGAGTGATAGTAGAGATTTCAGGTCAGAGCAGGTGGTGTTCTATAGCTTTTCTTATCCTCATGGTGTGGGATTATGGGAAGTGCCATGCTTGTGTGTGTGTGCGCGTGTGTGAGAGAGGGAGAGAGAGACAGAGAATATAGGCGCATGTGCTTATGGGTAACCAGAAAAAGCCACCTTTCTGTAACAGTGCAGTCAGGGAAATTAGCACAGAACACATGCTTTATTATTATTACTACTGCTGCTGTGATACACCTTTCACGGGGCATCTGAGGACTGCCTGACTGTTGCACATCCCACCACAGAGTTGGCCAACGTTGCCTGTTGGACTGAAATGTGATCTTTTGACATTTCCACTTCCTACCACCCCCCACACCCCACCACACACACACGCACACGCACACCACGTACACACACACATATCCGTGCACTTGCCCTGGATCAAGCCGCCATAGGACGTAAGTTTGCCTGAGACCCTGAGCACACAATTCTTGTGGAATGTTTCCAAACACGAGTGAATTGTTCTTGCAGGAGGTGGAGGATGTGGTGGGAGAGGAACCCTGTTATTTAATTTTCCCCCTGTGGATAACCTGGAGTCACCCTAGCAGGGACATTTGACCTCATCGTCAGCTGCGCTCTGTCCTGTGTGCTACAAAGGTCAAGAGGTGTCCTGCCCCGATGTTGGCCTGACGGCCTGAATGTGAATTCTCTGCATTTATATTTTGTTTTTCGGTGTGTTGTAAGAGACTGAGTCTGTAAATCAGCATACGCAGAAATAAAATAAGCCAGAGTGGATGTGTGAGAAGCAGATCCTTTTCTTCTCTGGAGGAAGAGAAAGGTGTTTGCAGACGGCGCTGAGATTCAGTGACAGCAGTGGTTCCCTAGCCTGTGCCCGAGGCCTGGGGAGCAGGTCTGGCCCTGGCTTTCTCAGGCCGGCTGGCTGCAGACCAGGCAGGGAAGGAGGGGTGCTGCCGAAGGCCGCCGGACGGGGCCTGTCTCCTGGGCATCGGGCCTAGCATCCCGGCCTGCCAAGGTGAGCAGGGGCCGAGGACAGGGTCTGGGGTCCCGGCGTGGACCTGGGCTGCAGTGGGCCAGCCATCAGCTCTCCTGCGGTGACTCCCAGCTGGTTTTGATGGCGAGGATGATAAAAGGTCTGAGAGCTCCATAGGCCCCTGTAATCAGGGCCAGCGCTGACATCCTTCTCAAGTTTGACAGCTTCTTCCTTTTCTCTCCTCACCGCCAAGCCTTTCTCAACCGAATTTCCCCGCCCTCCCCTCCCTCCCTGCCCGCCGCCCACCCCTTCCCTCCCTCTCCTCCTTTCTGTGTGTGTCTCTCTTGTTTCATGTTCTTGATCAGCCTCAGATGCCGGGAATTATTTTTTTTCGGGCGGGAGGGGGAGTGTTGCTTTAGGTTTGTGGGTTGGGCAGGTGTGAGAGGAAGTCTGTGTGTTTTTTTTTTTTTTTGTACTGTAGGCCTGTTGCTAATTAATGTTCCTCCATAAGATTCTGTCGGAGTTGAGTAATGTTTTTGATCTTTATGCCTGATAACTGCATACTTAATGAGATTTCAAAGCTGTGAGTGCAGCTCCCTACAATTATTGACAGATGCCTTTTCTTTGCCATTGGGTTCAGCTTCATAAATCCTCTTGCCGTAATGAGGTTCAGCAGTGCCACCCTGGCAGTGAGCTAATGAAAGGGGGGAGGGCGAAGCGGCTCTGGGCTGTCTGACACATTTTTTTTCCTTTAAAATTTACTATGCAGATGTCAGGCTGCGGACGATTACTTCAAACATGCTAATTTTTATCTTGCTTTTGTGTCAGCCCTTTGCCATGAAAAAATAAATAAATAAAAGGACTAACCTTACTCCGCTTCATTTCTTTTCCTTTTTTTTTCCCCAAAGTCACATTTTTTAATAACCCGTGGTGTGTGACTGCTGGGGACTTTGACACGCGCGTGGCCTTTTGCAGGTATCCAGTGGCAGAACCGTTTTTTTTTTTTTTTTCTTCCCTTGCCATCGGAAGGGCAGGGGGAGGATAAAGCGTGATTTCCCCAGGCCTCCCATCAGCCTGCCCTAAGTATGCACTTGAAACGTCGGAGAATTCATTTCAGAGTTCTGAAACTAGATCCCGGTGAAGAGCTGCGCCATGCCAAAGAGTCGATTTCCTTTTCAGCGGAGTCATACATCACTGACCCACCCTTCCCTCCTGACAGAATGACATATGTCATTTATCATATGGGCCCCAGCCAGACACCGGGGAGGGGAGGGAAGCCTGGTCCGTGTGATGCACTGTACGCAGTACCGCTGGCTTGCAGAGAGAGCACTGCTGATTTGGCGAAGGGAGAGGGAGGAGACGCAGGGGTGAGGGGAGGGGAACCTGCTTCGTATGGATGGTTGGGTGTGTGGCGTGGCGGGCACGAGATTGGCAGAGGCACCGCCGAGGTTATGTTCTTTAATATTATCTGCTAAACCACACTGCTCAGCCTCTGAGGCTCTTCTGACTCCCCCCACCCCCCCCCATTCCTTTTCTCTTTCCACCGCCCCCCCCCCCCCACCTTTAGTAGTCAAGGGGAAAAAAAAAAAAGGCAAGCAGAGCTGACAGGTATCATTCAGCCGCCCTGGCTTGTGAGGGGTGGTATAAATGAATCTCAGAGCTCCTGGCTTCACATGATTCAAACATGCGTTATTGAAGATGGATGTTCCTTAAAAAAAGATTGATGGTGGATGCCGGGCTTAGGGTGCCATTTATCATTTTGAATATTATTTAGACTTGCCGTGTAAACCTGTAACTTGAGAGTTGGACGAGCCGGGGCTGGGTAGGGGCCTGTGTGTGTGTGTTTCCATCGATTGGCCTTGGGTTATCATTGCTGCTGACCAGATGCTGTCCCTCCCATTTACAGTACAGAAGACACCCCCCTCCCGTAAAGGAGGGATGGTTTAATTTTGAATAATTTCCAAGGACACTGGGGAAAATGAAGTATCTGTGATTTACACTAACAGGCAACTTCTTTCTCTCTCCCTCTCTATTCCCTGACAGAGGCAGTCACGTACGAAACATTAAAATATAAACAGAGCGGTAGTTGCCGAAGCCAGGACCCTTGTCTGATTTTTTTTAAACTCTGTGACATGCTTGAAAATAAAAAATCTGTATCCACAAAGCTTAGCACAATATAACTATTCAAAAAAAAAAAAAAATTACCGGTTGGCTTGGTTAGCTGTGTGAGAATGAAGAAACATAGACTTCCACGTCCCAGGAATATTTCAGATAAAAAATGATCTAACCCTACCCCTGCTCCCAGCAGCCTCCCCCCTTTGGTGTCTGCACTGGGTCACCCTCCGTAGGCCCCCTGCAGACCCCGCCCCCCACCCTCGCAGGACTGATGTGGACAGCTGTTTGCAGGCCCAGACGGTTAATCCCTCCTGGTTCTTTTGCACCCTGAGCTCTGCTCCAGTACACCCCCACCTACTGGAAGGACTTAGGGACGCAGGCTGGCTCTCCCGGGCCCCCAGCTGCTGGGAAGCATCAATAACCCAGCCATTCGCCGTCCAGCTTTAGAGGCCTGCTGCCGGCTTCCCTGTGGAAGAAGGGAACCAGAAACTGCTGGCCTTCCTGCTCGACTCCTCCAGTAGGAGAGCCCCGATAGAGCAAATTTAATTGTCAGGCATTCTATTAAATATGTGACTTTATTTGGGTCTGCTAATTAAATTTAGGGCTTCTTGTATGACTTATCGTGTGGACATTAATTTTAAAAAATGATGGGACAGAAAGTTAGACCGGGGTCGTTTTTTATCTAAAGAAATGAGAATCGAGAATTCGTGGAAGGGCTGAATGTTCATATCTTGCTGCTTCTTGGACAAACTTTTCCCTGAGGTGTTAAAAAGCCTGCATTTCCCGTGAACAGGAAAGAAATGAGAATGTGGTGTATTCACTCACCAACTCCAGGCAACTTTATGTGTGTGTGTGTGTGTGTGTGTGTGTGTGTCTGTTTATTTTGAAATAACTTTATTAGCAGCCTGACACTGTGCACAGGCTGACTTAGGAGTCACTTTTGGTGTTGTCCAGCTGCTGCCAAAAATCGGGTGGAATCAGATATATAGCCTTTGTTGGTGTCTGGAATCACATCTAACTATAGGAAGATGATATTGTTTCTTGCCGAGACTTCAAGGAAGAAAGCAAAACTTTGATCCTCTGCCCTTGCACTTGGGCAGTGTTGGAGGTAATTGGAATACAAGTGCCAGTTTGCACGAACAATTGTAAACACCTTTGATACAAATGGCATCGTCCCATTTTTACTGATTAGAAAAACTTTTCTATTAAGAGGTGCAAAGTCCATTTCAGGTGTAATTGGTAAGGAACTGAGTGCACTCACAGGAAGAAACCTTGTTTTGTTTTCTGTTCGCTTTTCTTCTTATCCCCTTTTCTCAGTTTTATGGCTGGAGACATGATTTATTGCAGCCATCCATCTTGGGGGCTCATCCATCACACCCGGGTTGCTAGGAGATTGTGGCAGCAGCTGTTTGCTCTGAATCAGACAGAAAAGTTGTCAATCATCAAAGGCAGGTGAATAGCATTAGAAACACGCTATTGTCAGACGGAATAATTAATCAAAGAGAGAAAAGATAATTAAAAAGATATGACCCTTGCAAGTACTTGCTCTGGGTTGCCTAGAAAAAAAAAAGGAAAGAAAGAAAGAAAGAAAAACTGCCTGGTCTTTTCTAGACACTTAAGCAGCTGAGGGCTGATAAAATATGCACTCTGCAGTGCACAGTTTTTAATTAATTGAAAAAGGTTCAACATTCAAAGACGATGCTGGAGAAAAGTCCGATTATGAGCAGAAGTAATATTTATTGTTTGCATGAAGGGCTTGACACACAGTTCTAACTTTCTGTCACAAATCTCTGGCTTCCTTGGCTGGAGGAGTCATGGGCTGGGGTCTTCAGGTAGCCTTCCAGTATCCTTCCTTTAAGCTCCCCTAGTCGTCACGCTGGGCCATTCAGGAGAGCCTCAGACCTGAGAACTGGAGTGGAGGGCAAACTGAACCACAAGCCACTCTGCAGTTTCGGTGGGTCTAGAACAAATGAAATCCTTAGATCACAAGTTTTTTTGTTTTTTTGTTTTTTGTTTTTAAGTGAAGATGGGAGACTTGCAAAGCATGCCATGAAGTCCACCTTCAGGGTCCACAGAGAGAGAGCGCTGTATCAGTTCACTCACCTGGGAACGTGCTCCAGGTCCCGAAGGGAAACTTGTAATCCATCTTGTGCGGCTCTGGGAAGCGCACCAGTGACTCACATCCTGAGTGATCACCTGGCATCACATTCTGAAAAGATCCCCACTCACAATCCAGAAATAATTTTGGGTGCCCATTTCAGTCGCAAAAATATTCATAGATTAGGAAGTTCATCCTTGCCTTTTCTGAAGCTAAAATATTCTGGAAAAATTGGAAAACGTATTAAAGACTCGATAGAAAGTGGCATATCTGGAGTTGCTTTTCAGTTAAATATGCTGCACGCCCTGAAACAGATCTACTCTTTTATTTTTGGATACTATGCTTGATTTTCACACCATTCTCCTCCCAAAGAATAGCAGGACTTCTAAAATTAGCAGGTGGAAAAAAGGCTTTGAATATTAGAATTCCTGAGAAGGAAGAAAGCCACATTTTTTTTGTTGTTTTTAAGTTGGGACACCGTTTTCAGGGCACAGCTCATCAGGAAGTCCGGCCCTCGGTGCGCCATGCACAGCAGCACTGGGGAGGCATCGCAGAGCATCCCATGGCAGTCCCCAGGGGCTGCGTCTTGCTATGTGAGGTCCACCTTCTCCCTTAGTACAATGGGAGCCCGCTAGGGGCGACACAGCCGCCACTCTGGCCTTTTGGTGAGAGAGACAGAAGGGAGGGAAATAACTCAGATTAGAAAAATCACCTGCCTGACTCACTGGAGCCCCTCGCAGATGCCTCACCTGGGCAGGTGGCTGGAGGAGGGTCTTGTTCAGAACTTGACCTCCCAGAGATGGATGACTTTGAGTTCGAGTTGCTGCTTGGGTCCTTGAGATGGTGTTCCTTTGATGGCCTTCTGAGCCCTCTAGTCAGGCTGGGAGTTTCCTGACCGCGTAGTGGTTGTCCCTTGAAGTTCAGCATTTTCTTGGGCAGCGCCTGCCCTTGACCTGCAAGGGGCTGTGCTGCTGGAGGCCTGGCGATGCCAGCAGATGCCTGGCTGGGACTCGGGAGCTTGGTTAGGTAGCTTACGGAGTTCAAGGAGTCACCAGGAGACCTGCCTGTCCTCCATGAGCTCTGGCTATTTGGAGATGGGCAGTGGGGATAGTCCCTCTCATCCCTTGCAGAGAAATTCTTGTAGTTGTCATCTCCCCTTTCCAAATAACTGCTGAGAAAGCACATTGCCTAATGTCAGCCAGAGCAATTCCAAAATGTGGCGACTCGTCAGGGAAGGGCAAAGGAAGAGAGTTTGTGCGAGTCATTTATGGTAGATTTATGAATTCACAGATAAAAAATACCAACCTTTAGGGCTGGTGAAGTCAGATTGAAATTTGCTTCCCCTTAAAAAAGGAAAACAAAACCCAGGGGGAGAATGGAAAGTCTTCAAGTTTGGAGAAGTTGGTGCACACCAGTTGTTTTCTGGAGCTGCAGCTGGGATCTAATGTCTTCTTGGGTAACCGCCCCCTGCCCCACCAGCGTCTGTTTAAACGATGCACAAAATAAAAGAGAGACAGAGAGAAGGGGCCCAAGGAAGGGTGCATTGCTTACTCCTTAGAGGTTTTCATTTTGTGAGTGTCTGTTTTGACCAGAATTTCAAGGTCTCTGTCCCTCGATTATGGTTTCTGTGACAGGGAGGAGGAACACACACTGTCTCTGGTGTTGCAAGCGTGTGCCAGGACTGAGCACCGTGTTCAAAGTCTTTGCGATGGCGAGAAAACCCAGGACTGCACTGACCCCCACGCCAAGCTGCTATTTGAGAGTTTCATCTAAGTGATATGCATTTTCCTCCGAGTTTTGTGAGACAAGGTTACCTGGAAGTCATTTTGGATTTTCCCGGCTCAGCTTGCCATAGTCTTAAAGCAGGCTTGGTCCTCGCCCGGTGGAAACCTTAGAAAGCCACCCATGGAAAGAAGGCCCAAATTACCCAGTGGGACTCCCTGCAGGTAAAGACATTTTGAAACACTTAAAAGACCTCGGAACTGCCTAAGATGCAGTCGTTACTTCTTATCCGCCCAAGGAAGAGATTTTGAAAAGGGGTGAGGATTCCTATTTGGGAGAGAAGATGGGGTTCCCAGGGGTTTTCCTGTGGTGAAATGTTCCCCTTTCTTGACATTCTGTTTCCTGCCATTGTTTCTGCTCTGGGCCTGGAATGAAATGGCTCTTTCATATATATTAGTTAGTGCAGACCATGCCGGGGTAATCTATGAGATTGCGGTGGTGGTATTTTCTCTTGCTTTTCTGTATAAAACAGTAAGGCAGCACGAACACTCAGCTACGTGCCTGAGGTTCCTACTGGGATGGTTAGGTGAATAAGTAATAGAACAAACACGGAGGCAGCTGGGCAAAGGAAAATAAATAAAATAACAGCGTGTTCTTGGTTCTGAGAGCCCTGCCACATGAGCTTGTTCAGATCAGGTCCTGGAGCTTCAGGCTCTCTGATGAAATGGGGTGGGGGGGGGGCGGGGGGAGAAGTATTATTTGGAAACACATGTACTCATTCCTTGTGAAAGAAGTGAAGTATTTAACATTTCTCCAAGGAAAACATCTTTCATTACTTGACGTGTTCTGTGGTAATGATTTTTCAGTTCAACAAACAAGTACTTATTAGCGTTCGCGCGGGAACCTAGCTGAGGTGGATGGCGGGGCCATTTTTAATGGGAACTCGGCAGCCAGGGTTAAAGGGGGCCTGGCCGGTCACAGGTGGCCCTGGTTCCGGGACCCAGGTCTGCTCCAGACTTCTCAGAGCCCATGCCTCTGGCCTGTGGGCTCAAGCTGGCAAAAATCAACAAAGTTGTTTCTTTGGTTTTTTGCAAACAGGACATTTGATTTTTGATGGTATGAACTTGATGATTCCACATGGGTTGACCTGGAGAGATGGCACGCTCACATGCCAGGAGTTTGGCTGATGATTTGATGGTTAAATGGATTGTTTTGGTTAAAGATGGTATAAAGGGAGGGGAAGTGGTGAGGTGTATGGGCTCAGGGCAAGGGGGGGCAACTTCCCCTCCTGACCCCACCCTCTGCACCTCTCCTTGCTTGAGCAGCTATGGACTCTGCTGCCCAGGGTTAAATCCTCCTGATTCCAGGTGGGCCTGGGGGCAGCTGTTAGGGCTCTTAGCTCTCTCTCTGTGGGTGTGGAGCCTTCTCTCTAAGGCTTATCTGTCCCCAGTTCCTAGGGACCCCTGAGCATGATCTTCACCCCTGGTTTATTTTGCCCATCTTTTCTCCTACTAGATAAGAGTGTCATCAGTCCAGTTGTAATCCTGGCCTACGATGGTGTTTTCTCTGCTTTACCTGCCATTCATATTTTGGTGTCCATGAAATTAGACATAGTATGAGCTGCGGCACTTTTTCATAATCCCAGTAAAGATTTTCCTTGAAACTGGAGACCCCCCACCAAACTGAGAATGAGTATTGATGGGTGATGGCTTTGTGCAGATTTCATTTTTGGTTCAGTTCCCAAATCCAGCTGATAATCTCAGTGTGTCAGCCCCAAATCACATCTGATTACGGGTCATCTGCCCTCATCGCCCCCAAAAGCACGATCTCAGCTTACATCCCAGGAGGACATTTTTCTCTGCGAGTGAGAATGCTCTCCTGCTCTCAGATGGCACTTACTCGGTGGCTTCCTCCTGCCTTGTCAGTGTGGGGAATGTAGCGGTTAACACTGTTTATACATTCCAGGAGTATTAAGCAGTTAGGTTACTGGAACTGTGGCAGAGCTTGTGGGAGTAGCATTCTGGGCTGTGCCTCTGTCATCAATTACCGAGCATTTCACGAAATTCCAGATGTAATAATAAAGTTTATGATGATTATATTGTCAGGAGGTACAGAGCACACACCTCATTGACAACTGAAGAAACAGGTTGAGCCAGCAGTTAGACGGTGATGTTAGCACACGGCAAAGGGTCTTTCAGGAAACATAATTTGTCCCTCCCGCAAGCAATCATATGCATTTTTGTGAATGGAAGCATGCGTTTTGGAGCCCCAGCTTCTGTAGGAAAGGGGAGAGGGTAGGAAGGGGATGCCCTTGGCTGTATGGAGCATGTACAGCCTACCTTGTGGTCGCCCTGGCCCAGAAGGAACTGTGCTGAGGAGGTGGCCTCTGCTGTTGGGGAAGCAGGCATAGCAGAGACTCAGCCATTCTGCCCAGAAGGAGTCTCCCCTCCCATGGAAGTGCAGGGTGCCCTGGTGTGGAAATAGAAAAATGGACGTTCTATTAAAATCAATAGACTGTCACGGCCTGCCCAGATAGCACAGACACTCCAGTAGGTGGCAATTGGTGGACACGCAGTACCAGGACCCTTGGCCGCAGTGAGACAGCGCCTGCCTTGCTTCCTGCTACTGTGTGCAGTTTCCTCTCCTTGTGTATCCATGACATTTCCAGAAAATTCGTCTTTACTAGAGGGTGTCACTCCCCTGTGCTATGGCAGAGCATGGCAAGCAGAGTAGAGCAGCGGTCAGGAAGTTTCCTGGCAGGTCGTAGCCTGGTCCACTGGAAACTAGGATTGCTGTGGTCATTTGGCTGTTTGTATAAAGGCAGATGAATTTTTAAAGAATAATTCACGGCAGACATGAAATATCTGTGACAAAGACAAAAGCGATAAATATAAGCTATTGCATGCTATGAGAGAAAATTAATGCACTTCTTTTAATTCATCAATGCACCAAAAAAATTGTTCTAGGCATGTCCTTCCTCACAGGCATGTTTCCTGTAGTTCCAGTACAGGTGAGCCCATGAAGGCTGGGCATTGCTCTGTGCAAGTTTCCTGCAAGAACCCTGCTTTTCGGATGCTTTGGTTTAGTTGAAGAGTCTCTCTAGGGCAGGGATGTGTTGCTGTTTCTTTCATGGAGCCTGGAGAGGGATGCAGGGGCAGAGGGTCTTTTTGGGTTGGTTCTCACCTCTGCTCTTGGGTAGAGGGAGATTGCAGGGGGCCCACGTCCACCTGAGTGAACCGGGCAGGCGCTGCCTTTCCCACTAGCGGGTGCCCATCCCTTCATTGGGGGCTCAATCGTAGTTGAGGTTGAGGGGGCACACAGATGCTGGGTGTCCCATGCCCTGGGGCACTGACCACCTTCTCTAGACGGTATCCCTGCCAGCAGGAACAACTGGGAAAATATATTTCCGGGAGTCTCCATCCGCATCCAGAATCATGCTCCTGCATGGTCTGCTTCATGACCAAGAGGAGATAGGAGTTCCAGCCTTTTTTTTTTTAAATTTTAATTTTAGATGGAACTTGGCTACTTGTTAAAAAAGCTCATTGATGTTTTGAATCCAAAGGGATGTGGACCACACAGCATGCTAAGTTTGTTTTTTTCTCCCCACTCCCATCACTAGTTAGGGTGGGAGGTGGTGGGAAGGAGAAAATGGAGCTGGGGAAGATAGGTTCGGATGCTACTGAGAAGGGGGCTGGCCTGGGCTGGGACAGGGGGCAGGCCAGGGGGCTATGGGTCACTGGCCTCTCGCTAGTGCCTGCATGGGAGGCATGGGGTGGGCAGCCAGGGCCTCTGCCTGAAGCCCCTGGTTCAGGGTGCTGGCCAGCTTGCCTGGAGCATGCTGGCCCATTAGAGGTTTCCAGAAGACCTGCATATGAGACTGCGTAGGTTTTGAGATCCACTCAGGACAGCTGCTGAGAGATTTTTGTGCGAGTTTTCTTTTTTGCCTCCAAATTTACGACTGTCATGGAAGGCAGAGCTGTTACAGAGAGAAACCAACCTTTCAGTAATCACAGAGCAGCTTTTATGAATTAAAAAATAAAAAGAAAAAGATCTTGACCCCTTTGAAAGGAAATAAAGGAGGAACCCAGTGTAAGGAAAACATAAAAAGCTGATATTACAGTTTTTGTGATTACTCACATCCTAGGCTGGGGCTTGAGGAAGCCAGTTATAATGGAATTTCATTTTTTTTTTCCCTCTTCCTAGTGTGTCTCTGCTTTTTTAAATTGTTTTCTCCATTAGAATGAGGAGTGGTTTGTACTTGGTGTGAAAAAAAAAAAATCATTTTTGGCACGTGGTCCTTGTTCTTAGCTGACCGAGGCTGATGGGAGTGAAGCTAGGATTGTGTGCCCATGTAATGATTTCTCCAACTATTGGGGGGCTATGGAGCCATACTGCAGGGTAGTCCTGCAGCCTTCCCCACCCGAAATGCTCACACCCCCGGGCACTGTCCCCAGGGCTCCCCCCAGACTTCAGTCTTGATGCCAGCCTTTAACTGAGGTAAGCAGACAACCCCAAGACCCCACAGATAATTCACCTTCAGATGTTCAGAGGTAAAAAATCTAAAGCCATCTAGTGGTTAGTTATCATTAGTAGCCAATTTATGAACACCATTTTTAAAGGGTGATTTTATTGCTATTAGTATACAAGTTTCTGGGAGCAGTTTACCAATTTCACTAGTGCGAAATGGGGGCTGAGATGGTGACCGAAGACAGATATGTCGTAACTGTGGCTAAATTAAATAAATATTTGTGCAGGTAAACTTTTGTGTGCCCGTTGTGAGGGCTGACCTTCTTCTATTCATTTCTTGCTGTGCTCTGGAAGATGGTAATTGTGGTAACATGATATAAATGTAAACTTTAGCTCTGCTTACACAGAACACACAAGACAGCTTGACACCTTCATTTCAGCAGTAAGAAATTACCATTGTCTCTTATTTCTTGCTCTGAGCTTAGGTGACCAAGCCAAGAAGTAATTACACAATTAGGGTTGACAAAGCAGTTCCTGTAACATTTCTTCTCCCTAAGTTTGGATCACGTATTTCAGTCCCGTGTTTTCCATATCTTTGTCATTAATAGCAAGATAACCATTTTCAGTGCAGTGCATTCGCCCACAGAGATTGGGAGGGGAATCTGGCATAATTGAAGGATTGTCATTGCGACTCTTTGAAGTCTGCAGGTGGACACAGGGGAGCCGTTGTGACCTCTGTTGTTGGGAGGCTGACCAGCAGGTCACATAGTGAGCAGTGAAAGGAAACTACTCCCATTTAGGCAACAACTAAAATAGAGATTTTTTGAAAGGATATGCAAATGCCTGACACTGCTTATCTGAGAGGCTGCCTCTTCAAAGCTGTCTTCCCTTGCTGTGGTTCCAGATAATTCTTTATTCTTAAATGACGATATCTGCAGTGTGTCTATGGTATTGTAATTCATTGTTCCTGATTTAAAATAGCATCTTCGATTTCAAGGCTTATATACCAGGTAGGCCTGACCCTTACTTGAAAATAATAATAATTTTTCCCTTTGTATTGTTGTGGGGTATGAAAGGAGAGAGAATGATATTTTCTACTGAAAGAAATATGGACCTGTTGTTTATGATTTACTCGGTCATTTCTTGAAGAAAATATTCTCAGAATTTCTATCTTAGTACCCCCTAATTATGCAAACAATCCTGAAGCATCTTCTGCTAGACTGGGAGGTGAGTTTCTGTAGGGTGGGATCCACCTGCCCCTGAGTGCTGGCCCTTTGCCTTAACCTAACTTTAACCCTAACCCTGATGTGGCCTGCAACCCCCCCACTCTGATGATATTTGCACAGATCGAGGCCCTTCCAATACATACACTCAGAGATGCACCTCGAGGTGGTCTTTTTCCATAGTGTAGACTAAATGAGTTACCTGTTGTTGAGTTGAGCATTTCACTTTTCAGCAAGATGTATTTGGTACAAGGTGGATCCTGCAGTAATGAATTCCAGCTGGGGTCCTGGGTAAAAGTTTTATATCTTCTGATGGAGTTTATAGCAACGTTTTTCTTAATTATTCTTGATGTTTTGCCCATTACACCATTAGCTTCTTCTGAGGACAGAGATAAATAGCTGGTATCCGCAAGAACAAAGTGTGAACTGAATGCATTTAATTATTGATATCTCAGTATCTAAAGGTTTTACAATGATGTTGTCAAATGCCTTAGTGATCTGACAGCAGATGTATTGGTTTGCAGATGCAACCAGAGACACTGTCCAAATAACCCCCAGAAAAGGAGAACATTAAACAAATAAGAGAATATAGCAGTCCATTTTCTCATTTCTGTTTTTTTCCCCAATGTAATTAGTTTCATTTTGTGTATTGAATTTGGAAGTTTTGGTAACAGATAGGAGTCTTTCTTAGATATGTGATAAGATATAGATTGCCTGGATTCTATTGTCTTTAAGTAAAATGCCTGGATCAATTTATATATTGTGTATGTTTATATATGTATGCAAGTACATGTGTATGTTTATATATATCTGATACATATGTGTGTAATTTGGTTGAAATCAATGTTTCATAGTCTTATTGTTTCCAAAGAAAAGAAAAACTAGCTTTATGCATGTTTTCAAACATAATAAGCAGAATTCTAATAAATTACACTTCTTTTCCTTTCATGAGTACTGAAACCTTTTCATGTATAGGAAAGTAAAGATTTCAGGTATTTAGCCTGACATAACTCATCACATTTTCAGGGATCTCAATTTTTGGTATTACTATTTCTTGAATAAGGTATGTGATTCCCGGAGTTTAAAACATACTACATGAAAATCCATCGCTGTTGGGCAAACATGCACCCATAACCCAGAGACTGAAAGTCCAGACCCTCAAGTTTCAGATCTTAAGAAAGAAGGGAATTCTGTGAACATATCATAGAATGATGAACACATCAGCTGTTGCTGTGGAATATTTTTTTTCTTTGAATGTTTGACCTACAACACTGTTCACCGTCAGCGTGCTAATTGTATATTTTTTTCTTCTGGCTTCTTCATTGTTGGCCATTTCTTTTAAGAAACAGAAAACCAACGTCTTTCAGCAGTCTGATTGAATGCTGTAAGGACTCACATTCTGTAATGGTCACCTCTCTTGAGGACACCTTTTCCAGCATTCTTAACATGGAGCTATACTTCTTCCCGGAGTTTTATGTGTCCCTGGCCCACGCATGCTGGACCGTGTTGCACAGGGTTTCCATCGGAACTCAAAGCTGCATGAGATGCTGGGAGGATATTTATTTGAAGTTGCACAGATGTTTACAGTAAGAGAGCCTGAGACACGGGCATCGGAGCACACAGCTAACCTTCCGCAGAGGGGCTGCCCGGCCTTAATGGGTTCCATGTGCTCCGTTCTCTTTAACAGCAACAAACAGGCTGCCTCATACGGCCGCTTACTTGGACATTAAATAATGAGTCTCCCTAAGATCCTTGCCCCACACCTCAAGACTTCAGTTCCAGGAGAAAGTGACTTAGAGTGATACATCATGAGAAGCAAGCATGACCCTCCATCTGAAATCTCACAGCATCCGGTGTGCACACACACAGGTATGTGCCCGCGCACACACGCATTCGAACACACGTGCGCCAGACTTCAATGTGTGCAGGGCTACTCCACAGAAGCGGTACATGTAGAGCCTCAAAAGACTTGACAGTAGCTTTCCCTCATGAAACTAAATGCATTCTAATTTTTTTAATTGAAAAAGCAACAGTGCACATTAATACAAAATCCAAGAGAATCAAAGGGTAAAGAATTAAGGAGAGTCCCCCCTCCTGGGGGCAGGCGCTGCTACCAGTGGTATATCCTTCCAGATATTTAAAATCATATATACGCATATACACTCTGTTATACTTTTCCATTTGCAGTGAAACATGCATCTTGGACATCTGTAATTTGCTCTGATGTACACCCAGATTTTAAGATACCTGGAAGAATGGATAGACATACATGATAAAGCCAGTCAAGTAAAAAAAATGTAAAAGGTAGAATCTAGGCTGTGGATGGGTTTACAGGTAAAATTCTTTAAATTCTGCCGTATGTATGACAGTTTTCAAAATAAAATGGTGGCAAACTATATATCTCAGTGCCCATCTTATATCATACCCTGTTACTTATATTCTTACATATGATAGTATTTATGTAGAACTACCTCCTGCTCTTTTAAGGGGGGCCTGTTACTTCCAAGAAACACGTTTCTCTCTGGAAGGACTTTTCTGTGTCTAGTCCTTCCTTCAGCAAACAGTGCCACAGTGAACATGCTGCATACATCTTTATACAGTAATATCCTTCACTTACATCTTGGTGGGATACAGCAGAAATGTTAGCTGGAAGGGTTTTGTTCAGTTAACAAAATGGTAAATATCCAAATTGTTCTTCCAAAAGATTATATGCATTTTCCTTCTCCCACAGCAACGTGGGAGTGAGCCCCTGACGTGGACTGGCTGTCAGAGCCTTGGTAATACAGAACCACAGTCAGCAACCCCCTCCTCTTGCTTATTTAGCGAGGCCTCAGCCCATCTCCATGCGTCTAAAATAGGATACAGACGTGAAAGTGTATGAATCCCCGTAGTCATCTGGCCTTTTTTTGTCTTTTTACTTTAAATCTCTGGATGACAGAAAATAGGTGTTAAATTCCTGGGATCAGAGTCCTTTCGATTCAGCTAGACTGACAGCCACATTTGATGGATGGGAAAACCGAAGCCCAGAGTTGGAAAGGGACCAGCCCAAGTTCACATGGTCACTTCCTGGCTGAACCCCACTGACGAAGGCAGGGAGTGATTTAAAACTTGGCTCTGTGTTTGGACTGCAGAAGCCTGCTCCGCTGGTATCCCCGTTACCTGAGGATGCTCACGGAGCCTAGCGGCCAGGACAGGGAGGTGCTGTGACCGCGGATTGTCTGTGTTTAGCTCCCGCAGAGCACGGCGGAGGTGGCTGGCTGCAGCATGCAGCTCCTTAGATAATGACCAGAGAACGCTGAAAATGTCCTTTTGGGTTTTGGCTGAATAATATTTAAGGATTTTGAAACAGTGACTTAATTGTGTTTTTATGTAATTGATGGCGTTGTCGTAAAATGTATTGAGACACCACATCAGCATTTTTCTCTAACTGTTCCTTGGAGAAAAATATGCTCATATGAAAATAGTTTCTTCACTTTACACTCATGGAATTGAAAACAAGATATTGTGCTTCCATGAAATCACTGAGCCCAGAGATTGTCTCATTTTAAAGTGTCTTCCCCTCCGGACTTGGCCTAAATAATGCAAGGCTCTCTCCTCACCCTTCGGGTTGGGTTGGCCCTTGTTTTGGAAGCGATGCACGGAGAGGGCCTCGGGAAGTTGGTGCAGGACGCTGTCTGGGAAGTGCCCTGTCCAGATGGGTCAGCGTGGGGCAGGCAAAGAAGCCCTGCACCTCCCCCCTTGACATCCCTGCTCGCTGGGCGCCAGGCCTCTGTTCCCAGTTTGCAACGTGGTGGAGGAAAGTGCTCCCAATTGCTGCACGGGAATAGCTTCAGTTTCCAGAAGTTGTGTCTGAACTTAAAGCCCCTGTTATTTCACGTTGGCATCAGAGAAATCAGGGCATTTAAATAAATTATATTCGTTTTCCTTGCCTTGGCACTGTTGTTTGTATTGGGGAGGGGTGTGTGCAGTTGAAGTCAACTGTAAGAATTAATTTTGGTCCAGATCTTGCTACTGGAGTTTTCACTCTGAAGAGTCAAATTGTAAACATTAAAAATAAAAATTCAAACAGTTGCTTTCTAATTATAGAAAACTCACAGGTCTACTAAATTAAAAAAAATAATAGTAATGCTTTAAAAGCACCATTGGCTGCCTTCCTAGTGGCCTGGATCCCATGCAGTAGGCCAGCCTGTGCGTGTGTGTGTGTGTGTGTGTGTGTGTGTGTGTGTGTGTGTGTGTAGCGACTCCAGGGGCTGGCCTGTTCGAGTCGATGCCCAACTAGAGAGCCAGCCTCCTCAAACTGTGACATCCCTAGTAGCTTCGATCCCTGCGCCCTTGTGGTTCCCCACCCCCAGGGCAGTGTGCTCCCTGGGGCAGATCCTGCAGTGTGTGGAGAGGGTGCCCAGGAAGACACTGCAGCGTCTTCAGACCCCTCACAGCGGGCAGGGTGGGTGCTGTAGGTTCAAGGTATTTATCTGGGATAAATACCCTTCCAGGGTGGGCGACAGCACTGGGGGTTATTGCGGGCTTGGTCTTCAACCTTAGGGTGAGAACTGTGGCGGAGCTGCCCCGTGTGTCCGGTGGGCACAAGCCAGGCTCTCCCAGTGGCCTCGACCCAGATGTTTCTTAGAGCTCATCGTGGGTCTACTAGTGTGAAGTTCACGAGCCATTGTGCATTGCCGAGAGCTTTATAAAGGGTTCTTCAACACTGGATCCTTGCAGAGGTGGAAACACACACACACACACACCAAAAATCCAGAAAAAAAAAAAGTACAAAGAAAAATATGTATTTGACTGAATTATGCTTTGTCTTTTTTCTTAAATGGCAACGCTCATGAGTCTTGAGGTCTGAAATAAATTCATATTTCATGTAATTAAACCTATTCACAGGAGTGCAATATTTATTTTTCTAGGTTTTCAAATATTTCAAATTATTCAGTAGTGAAGGTTGCCAGTTGCCTTCCACAGAGGCTCATGGTTGTGCTCTGCTCTGTAGAGCAGAGGGGTGGATGGATGGATGGTATCCGTGCAGTGCTAGGCTGAGGTGGGCACAGACTTCTCCCTGGAGAGGAGGACCTGGCCTTTGGTTCCGGGACTGGATGGTCACCTTTGGGGGTATCTCAGCACATGCAGCAGAAGACTTGTTTAAAACAATTTCCATGTTAAGTTCTCAGCTTCCGTGTTGGATGTAAAAAGCAGGTTGTCAAACACAACACAGAAAAAGCAGGTTGTCAAATACAACACAAACCCAACACACTCACACACATGAATTTGTTAGAACAGGGAAAGAATTATAGTCCTCCAAATTTAAGTCATTTTTTTCTTCTTTATCTTTCCTTTTATATGCCTTTACATCCCAAATTTTCAACAGTAGACATATGCCAGTCGCCCTTGGACCTAATGTTGATCCTGTCTTGTATTAGAGACCCTTGTGGCCAGGCGGAAGGTACTCATTCATTTTCATTCCTTAATTCACTAATTTACTTCAGTGATTCATTCCTTCACTTATTCATTCATGTAAAAATTAAAAATTTCTCTGGTGACTCAGATGGTAAAGAGTCTCCCTGCAATGCAGGAGACTCAGGTTTGACCCCTATGTTGGGGAGATCCCCCTGGAGAAGGGAATAGCTACCCATTCCAGTATTCTTGCCTGGAGAATCCGATGGACAGAGGAGCCTGACGGGCTACAGTCCATAGAATCGCAGAGAGTCAGACACAATTGAGCAGCTAACACTTTCACATCATTTTATCCTAGGCTCAACTTTCTCCTACTCTCTCCCTCTTTCTTTTATTCTTTCTCTTTTCTCCTTGACCTTTCGCACACACACACACAGCCTTGAGGGAAAGTGGCCCTTCCCACATTGGGCCTGCCATTACATATGTCCAGGGAATGAGAAAATAAACAGTCTGTATTGGATAATCCTGACCTGGCACCCTGACTATGGTCAGGACCATTGCTTTTGCTGTACTGGGGTCTGTTTTACACACACGTCCTGGCACTGGTGGGTCTTCATGCAGTTCTAAGGAGATCGTGACCTTCCCAATTAAGCTTGATAAAGGTAACCAGAAGTGCACTCTAGAGGTGGACAGTTAAAAGGAAAGAAAAGAAAGAAAGGAATCATCTTTGGGGCATTTCAGTAGTGAGCCATTTGATGACATCAGGAGACGTGTCCAGGGATGCTGCGATAGGGCTTCCGCAGGGCGCCCTTGAGCGAGGCGTCCAGCTCTGCCTGTCTGCTAAGCAGCGGCCTTCGCCTTCCAGCACCATCATTACCTCTCTCTCCGTTGGAAAGATGAATGGGGTTCAGAGGATTACCTTAGAATACAAGGACCTGGGGAGAGGTGGGTCTTTATAAGAAAATCACCCTTAGATTACTTATAATACCTGCTGCTGCTGCTGCTAAGTCACTTCAGTCATGTCCGACTCTGTGCGACCCCATAGAGGGCAGCCCACCAGGCTCCCCCGTCCCTGGGATTCTCCAGGCAAGAACACTGGAGTGGGTTGCCATTTCCTTCTCCAATGCATGGAAGTGAAAAGTGAAAGTGAAGTTGCTCAGTCGTGTCTGACTCTTAGCGACCCCATGAACTGCAGCCCACCAGGTTCCTCAGTCCATGGGAGTTTCCAGGCAAGAGTACTGGAGTGGGGGTGCCATTGCCTTCTATGTTATAACACCTAATACAATGTAAATACTATGTGCGTGCATTCTAAGTGGCTTCAGTCATGTCTGCGACCCCGTGGACTGCAGCCTGCCAGGCTCCTCTATCCATGGGGATTCTCCAGGCAAGAAAACTAGATTGGGTTGCCGTGCCCTCCTCCAGGGGAATCTTCCCAACCAAGGTATCGAACCCGTGTCTCTTATGTCTCCTGCGTTGGCAGGTGGGTTTTTTACCACTAGCACTGTCTGGGAAGCCCAGTTACTATGTAATAGCTGTTAATACACAGTAAGTGCTATGTAAATAGTTGCCAGTGAGCAGCAAATTCAAATTTCCCTTTTTTGGAAATTTTTCCCCCAAATATTTTCGATCTGAAGTGAGTTGAATCCACGCATCCTTGGATACAGAAGGTTAACTGTACATTGACACTTACCAAAAACTATGGTTTAAAAATCCCAAGGCAGAAACTCACCCCTTTGGAGGATGTGTGAGGAGGCTGCCTGGTCAGAAGGTCTGTCTTAAGGCCTGCTAACCACCTCAGCACAGCCCTTAGGGAAAGGAGCTCCACCTTCTCCTTCACTGGTGCCAGAGTTCAACTGCTCAGGGTTCAGTAACAGTCTCCAACAGAGATAAAAAATGTCCCCCAAAGCACGGAAGGGCTCCCAGACCTGCAACTGAACCGTTCCTTACTTCTATGCATCAAGAGTCAAGGAGTTCTAAGCCTCCTGGCCTGGCCCCCCTTCAGCCAGGTGCTCTGCAGACACCCCTTCCTGCAGCCAGGTGGTCATTAGTATAGTCTCTTGGACAGCACCTGGTCGTATCTTAATTACAACAGCCTGCAAAAGCTTAGGTCAGGGGAGAGGTCAGCAATTCAGGTCATCCTGTGCAGATGCGCCTCCCCAGAAGGGCAGGTGAGGAAACACGTAACCCTCAACACAGAACGATGGCAGATCCTATTCCTGGGCGGGGGTTAGGGGTCGAGGGGCAGGGGACCCAGCAGATCTATCACAGCAGGGTCAGCTCTCAGTAAGGCATCTTTTGCCTGGTCCATCTTTTTTTTTTAGGTTAAAAAATATTCACACAAGGGAATATTAAAGAGCAGTAAAAATGAAGGACCCCAAGCCATGTGCATCAACAGGGGTGGATCTTAGAAACACAGTGGGAGGGGATGAAGCAGATCAAGGCTCCATGCAGGCTGGCAGTCATCTCTATAAAGCTCAGAAGGAAATGGGATTCTGTTGGGGGGTTAACATGTGTTTGTGTCCAGGATACCTGCTTGATGGGAGAAGCCCGGTGGTAATGTGGTGATTCTCATATTGGGTTCTAGTTTGCAGATATTTGTTTTATTATATTTAAGTACCTACATATATATTGCATGAATTTTCATATGTATCGAATCCTAGGAGAGAAAATGCTTCCGGGTGTGGTCTGGCTGATCCTTAAGATCATTTCCAGCTCTAAGCTATGGTTTCCCAGCCACACTGCCTCTTAGGTTTCTGTTTAGGGAGATCATGCTATCAGCTGATTATTTAGCAAAGAATTAGGAACCCAAGGACTCATCACTTCTCTCTGCAGGGGTCACATCTGAAGAGTCTACATCATTCAGGAGATGAAGCTGCAGTCTCGGTCAGCCCATTGTTTCAGAGATGGTTGTTTGGGAGGATGAGCAAAAGCATTTTGTTGTTGTCATGGTGGCTGTTTTTTCCCTCTTCAAAGTTCTCCCAGTGGAAACTTTTTTTTTAGTGGGTGGTGCTTTGAGGGGCTTTGAGCGCCTGGTGGGCGAGCCCACTGGTTTCCATGGTACTGGCTGCATCCCCCTGCGGGGACTGTGACACAGGTGAGAAGCTCAGGGTAAAAGACCAGGTTGGCTCTGTTAACCTGTCTGCTCTT